>NW_023619541.1:0-9215 GCF_014905685.2 Nematolebias whitei
TAAATAAACACCGTTTCTTTTGTATTCCACCTGAGTCTGTCTCGTTCTGGGACTCATACAAATCTGGGTTCCCCTCGGTTACGACAGAAATGCTCCAGCCAAAACAGACCCAGAATGAGACCGGGAGCGAACAGACAACCACCATCTCACAGGTGGAACGGATCTCCAGACTGGAGACCATGTTGCAACAGGTTCTGACCCAGCAACGTGCAGCCCAGTCCAACATGCAGGAACTCGGAGGTATGATTTACTCCCTAAACCAACAACTTCTACCTCCTCTTCCTCCAGATCCGACCGACACGCCTGTCCCCAGCGTTCCTCGTGAGACGCCTGTCGCAACCTCTCATGGTCCACAGCTGCTCGTCAAACCGTCTGAGCTGTTCGCCGGAGATCCCGACCAATGTGGGGGGTTTCTGCTGCAGTGCAGACTCGTTTTCGAAGGAGCCCCGTCTCTCTACAGCACAGACTCTGCAAAAATTATTTACTTTATTAACCTTCTCAAAGGTAACGCTCTACGTTGGGCTACTTCTTTTATGCAGTCCCACGTGGACCCCCCGGCTACTTACCCCCAACTCCTGAAGGAGTTTCGGCGGATCTTCGATCGCCCCCTGCAGGCTTCAAACGCAGTAAAACGTCTCCTGGGATTACGTCAAGGCCGCCGTCCTGTTTCGGAGTACGCCATGGAGTTCCGGATCCTGGCGGCTCAAACGAGGTGGGACGAACTTGCTCTCCAAGGTGCGTTCCTAAACTCTCTCTCTGACCAGATAAAAGACCAAATCGCTGCACGAGACGAACCGGAAGGGTTCGACCAACTTATCGATATGGCCATTTCCATTGATGACCGTTTCCGGGAGCGGAGGCGAGAACGTGACTACAACTCCCAGAAACCTTCCACTTCCGGGTTCGCGGCCCCTTCAGGTGAACCTCGTTATTTTAAAACTACGAAAGAGAATCATCTTCTGAAGACCATCTTCTGAAGACGCCCCCAGGTATTAATTCTTCTTGTTTGTCTCCCCAGAACAATTTTCTCGTGCCTCCTGAGCCAGAACCCATGCAGATTGGGCGAACACGGTTGACGTTTGAAGAGCGAGAGCGCCGTAGAAACGCTAACCTCTGCATGTACTGTGGCAACCCCGGTCATTATTTACCTCTCTGCCCGTTTCGGGGAAACGAGCGAGCCCACCAGTAAAGCGGGAGATACTGGTGGGTAACTCAGCTCTTACCTCCCCATTTAAACTCCTCTTGCCCACAGTTATTCAAATAAATAATTCTCGTGTTTCCTTATTGGCCTTGGTTGACTCGGGCACCGAACAAAATCTTATCAGTTCAGACCTGGTTGCCAAATATTCTTTACCCACTCGCGAGATTCCTCCTATTTCTGTTTGGGGTGTAACTGGTAAAACGTTGGCGCTCGTCCAACAAAAAACTATCGAGCTTCATGTTATCATCTCTGGCAACCACCACGAGATGACTGACTTTTTTGTATTCGACTCCTCCGTTTCTCAGATAATTTTAGGCTTCCCCTGGCTAAAGGCGCACAACCCAGACATTAATTGGGAGCTAGGGCGAGTTGAGAAGTGGAGCAATAAGTGCCTCAAAAACTGTCTGCGCTCCGCGATCGCCGGGCAGCCAGTGGTCACTTCTCCTAGTGAGAAAGTAGATCTCTCCGCTGTTCCCTCTGCCTACCACGACCTTGCGGCGGCGTTTAGCAAACAGAGAGCCTTATCACTCCCTCCTCACCGTCCCTACGACTGTGCCATTGATTTACTCCCTGGCGCCCCCTTGCCGTCTAGTCGACTTTATAATCTCTCGGGTCCTTAGAGGGACTCCATGAAGGAATATATCAACGAGTCCGTCGACTCTGGTATTATTCGTCCCTCCACGTCTCCCGTCGGTGCAGGTTTCTTCTTTGTTTCAAAGAAAGATAAGACTTTACGTCCCTGCATCGACTATCGCGCTTTGAACAACATCACTGTAAAAAACAAATATCCACTCCCTTTAATCAATTCCCTACATGAACAGTTGCAATCCGCCACTATTTTTACCAAATTAGATTTAAGAAATGCCTACCACCTCGTTCGCATAAGAGAGGGCGACGAGTGGAAAACAGCATTTAAAACACCCCTCGGCCATTTTGAATATTTAGTTATGCCTTTTGGTTTAACAAATGCCCCCGCGGTTTTTCAGGCCCTGGTAAACGACGTTTTGTGCGACTTCATGGGCGATTTTGTGTTTGTTTATTTGGACGATATCCTTATTTTTTCCCGTGACCCCGCTCTGCATGTGGAACAGGTAAGGAGGGTTCTCCAGAGGTTACTGGAGAACCAGTTATTTGTTAAGGCCGAGAAGTGCCAATTTAATGTCTCCTCGGTTCCCTTCCTTGGTTTCATTTTTGGGGAGGGCCACTGCAGGACCGACCCAGAAAAGACTAAAGCTGTGGTCGAGTGGCCTAGACCCGAGTCCAGGAAACAATTGCAACGCTTCCTGGGCTTCGCAAACTTTTATAGACGCTTTATTAAAAATTATAGTCGAGTGGCTGCCCCTCTTTCTCAGCTCACCTCAACCTCCAGACCATTTATCTGGTCACCTGAGGCTGAAACTGCTTTTTTAAAATTAAAGACTTTATTTTCGTCTGCACCCATCCTCTCTCACCCTGATCCACGCAGACAGTTTATCTTGGAGGTTGACGCTTCAGATACTGGGGTAGGGGCGGTGCTGTCTCAACGATCCTTGGAGGACAACAAGGTCCATCCCTGCGCTTTCTTTTCTAAACGCTTATCCCAAGTAGAGCGAAACTACGACGTGGGAAACCGTGAACTCTTGGCAGTTAAGCTGGCATTGGAGGAATGGCGGCACTGGCTGGAGGGCACGGAGACCCCGTTTTTGATTTGGACTGACCATAAAAACTTAACTTATCTGTGGGACGCTAAACGCCTGAACCCCCGCCAGGCACGTTGGTCACTGTTTTTCACCAGGTTCAACTACGTTCTTACCTTTAGGCCCGGCTCCAAGAACGTCAAGCCGGATGCACTGTCCCACCAGTTCGCCCCCCCTGACAACACGGAGACCGAGGAAACCATCCTTCCCTCCACCTGCATCGTTGGGGCCCTCACGTGGCCCATCGAAGAGGAGATCCGGGAGGCCTGGAAGGTGGAACCGGACCCTGGTGGTGGCCCCCCTGGAACCTTGTTCGTGCCTACTGCTCTACGCCCAAAGGTACTACACTGGATTCACAATGTCAAACTCTCATGTCATCCAGGTTCCACCCGCATGATCTCCCTGGCCAGGACTCACTTCTGGTGGCCAGCCATGTCTGCGGATATTCGAGAGTTCGTTGCTGCCTGTCCCACGTGCGCCCGCAATAAAACAGGCACCCAACCCCCTCCGGCCTCCTGCAACCTCTGCCCACCCCGAGCCGTCCGTGGTCCCACGTCTCGATGGACTTTGTTACCGGACTCCCACCCTCTGAAGGTAACACAGTCATTCTAACCATAATCGATCGCTTTTCCAAAGCGGTCCACTTCATTCCTCTGTCCAAGCTCCCCTCTGCAATGGAGACGGCGCACCTGCTGACGCAGCACGTGGTCCGACTGCACAGTATCCCCTCGGACATCGTGTCGGACCGTGGACCACAGTCCGTGTCCCAGGTTTGGCGCTCTTTTTGCAGGACATTGGGAGCCACCACCAGTCTCACCTCGGGCTACCACCCACAGTCGAATGGCCAGGCTGAACGGGCCAACCAAGAACTGGAATCCATCCTGCGCTGCATGGCAGAGAAGGACCCGTCAGCCTGGAGTCACCATTTGGCTTGGGTTGAGTACGCCCACAACACCCATCGCTCCACCGCCACCGCCTGTCTCCTTTCGAAGCCTCCTTAGGCTACCTGCCTCCTCTGTTCCCCGGCCAAGAGGTGGACTGCGCGGTCCCCTCCGTGCAACATCATTTCCGACGGTGCCGCAGGGTCTGGCGCCAGGTGCGGTCCGCACTCCTCCGCACGGCCGCCCAGATGAAGAAAGCCGCTGACCGTCAACGTTCCTCGGCCCCTCTCTACAAGGTGGGCCAAGAAGTGTGGCTGTCCACCCGGGACATTCCTCTCAAGGACACCCCCCGAAAGATGGCTCCACGCTTCATCGGCCCATTCCCCATCACCCAGCTCATCGGCCCCTCTGCGGTGAGGCTGCAGCTCCCTAGGTCCATGAGGATCCACCCGACCTTCCATGTGTCCCAGGTCAAGCCAGTCCTCACCAGCCCTCTGTGTCCTCCCTCTGACCTCCCTCCTCAACCCCGCCTGATCGACAACCACCCTGCGTTCATGGTCCGATCCATCCGCGACGTGCGACGCAGGGGCCGAGGATTCCAGTACCTCGTCGATTGGGAGGGGTACAGTCCTGAGGAGAGGTCATGGATCCCCCGATCCTTCATCCTCGACCCCAGCCTCATCACCTCCTTCTTCAGGGATCATCCCGACAAGCGTCTCAGGTCGCCTGGAGGCGATTCTTGAGGGGGGTGTACTGTAAGAGTACCACTGCCTGCAGCTCCTCCTCCAAGATGGCCGCTAATTAACCACACCTGACGGCCATCAGACTGAGGAGGCTCTCCTACTACAAAAGGCTGCAGTCCAGTGCTACTCTTCGCTGGAGCATATCACCTTCCATGGTAGTTGTGCTTCAAGCCTTTTAGGCTTAGTCTCTCCAGTACTAACCTTGTTCTCTTGTTCCTAGTTATCCTGATTCCTTGGCCTGTTCAAAGGACCCCTCGTGATCCTTTGATTCCTGACTCCTCGTGTCCTGTTCTTGGTTCCTTGGATCTCCTCGTGACCTGTTCTTGGTTTGTAGACCCCCTTGGGTCCCTCCTTGGTTTAACCTCTTCTGTGCCTGGATCCCTTTTTGCCTGGTGCCTCTAATCCGGCCAGTGCCTGCCCTGCCAGCCATTGGACTCTCTCTCTGGAGCTCCCCGGAGGATTGGAACCCACCTCTGGATCAAACTGTAAGAGATTCACAGAAAAACAATCTTTCAACTATTTGGAACTCTGACTGTCCTCCTCTACCTCCTCCAGGAGCTGCAGAGGAGCTGTACCAGAACTGTTGTCTTTTCACTTGTAAATAAACACCGTTTCTTTTGTATTCCACCTGAGTCTGTCTCGTTCCGAGTCTCATACAAATCTGGGTTCCCCTCGGTTACGACACTAATCATTGTATGAACTGTTCCCTGTTAAGAGCAGCCTTCACCTACCCCCCTTTTTGAAACGGTTTTCTGTTTCAAATATGAAGTATTACCTTCTGTAATCCACTAACACCCAGTTTGAGTATTAGTTTCAGAACTATAAAATATGGTGTAGTTTTAATCTTTCTACTACTGTTATTCAACACAGGTTTTGCAAACAAATAGCCAAATACAACCCAAGCTCTCCTATAATTTAGCAAAGAGTTAACCATTAAATAAATTTCATCCTTTGTATCAAACCAGACCCACCAAATGAGCTCCTTCAAGGCAAAG
Organism: Nematolebias whitei; assembly: GCF_014905685.2. Taxonomy (NCBI): domain Eukaryota; kingdom Metazoa; phylum Chordata; class Actinopteri; order Cyprinodontiformes; family Rivulidae; genus Nematolebias; species Nematolebias whitei. The sequence continues at coordinate 5,497 of NW_023619541.1, forward strand.
ACAATCATTTAGTATTATTTTAGAAAACATTAGTGAACTTCATCCAAATTAGGTCTCAGGTACAGGTTTCTCTTGAATGAGACATCCTGACCTGTATAAACGGAAAGTTAAAAATCAATATTTTGCTCAGGGGTGTGGAGCATTAGAGGTAAAACAATTTTCATCTCAGAGCAGTTGGAGAAGGACGAATCATCTAGCCCTCCCACATCAGTACTTCTGTGTCATGTCGTGTCACCTGTCTTAAAATGAGTCTATGTGAGTGATTATTATCAAAGCCAACTGTAGTTTTGATCACGACACCAAGGCGCTTAGATGACCATCACAGACCAAATGTGGGGTTGACACCTCCGTCAGGCTGCAGTTGATGTTGGTGACCTTAGACAGATTGACCACCAGCTCTTCTTTCAGCCTTCAGCTTGTCTCCCTCGGTCTGGAGACCAGTTCAGCTTTGTGCAGCAGTACATATCTCAGCATACAGCAAGACTTGACTGGATATTCTTGCTGTGGACAAACTCCAGGACCCCCTCTGGACAGTTAATTCAGTTTGTTGTTGGACTGTTAGATCTTTGAAAAGTCACGTTACTTGGCTGACAAGTTCTTTGTTGTTGTGTCAGTGGTGCTCGACTGACAATGTCTTTGAACCGTCTCATTGGTCAGTTTCACAGGCCCAACTTCAGCGTCCACCTGAACACCTCTGGTATCTGATACGACCCCCCCAGCACCAGAGAGTCCTGATCAAAATTCAGATGGATGCAGTATGCATTTAAATGCTAACTTCTGTGTTTTGTGGGCCTAGCCAGACTCATCTTCCCAATCCACAGGTCTGTCCTCTCAGGCCGCTGAGAAGGAAAAATAAACAATCCAATTATTAAAATCTGATTCAACATTCATCTGTTATCCACATTAATCATCTGTTAGCAAGTTCTACTCTGGAACTGCAGCGCTTACCTTCAACGGAGTCATTCCGGTGTCCTGGATTGTACAACAGATGTGTTAAACGCTCAATTACATAAGAGTGAAAACTTCCATTAAACCCTGCACAATCTAAGTCTTTACCCCTACTGCATAAGATATTCCCTTCAAAACAATGTCTTCCATCTTGTAGAATATGTGTTTTGACTCACCACCTGACAGTGAAGTCCACTCTCAGGTCCACATTATCCTTTCAGACCTTGTAAAGGTTTAGGCAGCATGATAATATGTAATCACTTCTTGTTATATAACAAATCTGCAAATCATTTCATCTCATACTATGCTGTTTCACTGTATCACAAACAAAATACTTGTAATTCAAATCAATTAAGACTATGTATACCCTTAAAGACATCACAGAGTCCATTGTCACTGCACAAAAACGTCTACATGCACCTTTGTTCACAAAGTACAACTTCTTAAACTCACCATGTACACATCTCTGTTGTCCTTTTGCACTCCTAGGACCTGTGTGAAATTTCAAGTCATAAAGTTAAAGTCATGTCATTTACCCACTAGAATTGTTGTTGTCTAATTAACCTAGTTCCGGCAGCTCTTAGAAGGAAACAGCTCCTAAACGCTAAACATTCTCAATCTGCGATAAACTCATGTGGACTGATTAAGTTGACCCAAGTATTTCAATTTGAGTTTAGTTAAGAATGATTAATTTAATCCAAATATTTCAATCTGAGTTTAGTTAAGACTGATTAATTTAATCCAAGTATTTCAACTCGAGTTTAGTTTCCTAATTTATTTGACCTAAGCATTTCAATTTGAGTTTAGTTAAGAGTTTCTTTGACCAGAATAAAATTTTTCTTTGTTTTACGAGCGTCAAGGACTTTGGTTATTACTTATTTTTTATTCTGTCGTTTTTTAGTTGAATGTAAAACCTGATTTTATTGTTAATTCCAAGAAGTAATTTTGGCTAATTTGTTTACAATGTGTCATCCAGAAATGTTTAAACTTAATTTGACCTGTTTATGATGTTTATTTGTTTTATTTGTCCTGCTTCCTTCGGTTTTACCCTTTTCAGAAGTCACCACAACGAATCATTCCTCTTAGGCCCTTGTCAGACCTACGCCTCACTTCCTCACCGTCAACTCTGATTGTACAGAAAATTGTTTTTTAACCTTGCCTTGTTATCCCCGTTTATGTCTGGCATCAGACAGCTGTGGTGTAATCAACTGCGTGCTCGTATTATCTAATTCCGCCGCCTCTCTCCTACTGATTTTGTTTTAAACGATGCATTACCTTTCCCCTAGTTTAAACGATGTATGAAGTTCCTCTCCCAATGTTCAGTGACTGAAAATGGCGTTCTGATCTTCTCCTGCCACGATCACCCCTGTTGAACACTGTTGATGTACCACTTCCAAGCACCTCCTCCCTCTTTTAAGCTGTATTCAGCTTACACCAACGTTTTTTACTTCTACTGACGTATTTCTGTTAATTTCTGAACATCAAGCTCCTGTCAGCTAATGATTGGAAGATTCAGATACACCTGCTAACATCACAGATACCATTTAGCCGTTTCATGCCAATAACAGCTAATTCCACCTTTATTGTAAAATGATCCAACTTTTACAGCCTAATCCAGGAACACCAAGCCCTACCCACTTACATTTGGTATTTTAAGTCTATTTCTGCTTGTTTTAGCTATTGGTCTGCTGGTCTTTTAGTTAATTGCCTCTTTTCTTTTTGATTCTTCCCATAAATTGTGCATTTTGTCTCTGATATTGATCCTGTAGATTTTCCACAGGCTTCACATGTTCCACATTTATGAGTTCCACACCTGATAACAACATTCACACACTCAGGCATTCAAATATTTTATTTTCATGCACTTCTGGCCGCAGTTGTAATAAAACAGATACAAGTCTGTGGTATGAACCAACCCACAGTCCAGACTTGTCCTTGCCTTATACAACAGCGTCCCCTTGCGGTCAGGATATGGAAACTCCACTCACCCACAGACACACACAAAAAAAAGAGAAAAGTAACCCTTCGCTTCCGCCCCACACACAGCTCACTCCCCCCTTTTTTCCTCTCTCCATTGTTACATCTCCCTCAACGCCTCCCGGCCTTGAAGCCTTCACACGCCATAGAAAACATTGCGCAAACAAAAATTACAACGTCCTAAAACTAATGCGATCCCTGATCACATGAAATTTGGTAAACTCTATATTCTAAAACATTTCCCCGTAAAGCTATCTAAAAATGGAGTACAGTTTGTGACGCAGTCTACACGTCAGGAGGAGTACCCGCGCCTCAGCCCCACCCAGATGGGCGGACTTTAATTCCGTCAAATTAAGGGTTTGATGGCCAGCTCCGCTGAGTACAGGGGAAATGCGTCGGTCACCACGTGACCCCCGGCAGGCCGTCTCGCCTTCCTCCGGCCACAAGTAAAACTTGTGAATCTAACTAAACACTACCTAAACGTAAAAGAAAGCGTTCGGCGCTTAAACTGTCTGAATATCGTAACCCACCTCGTCAGAATTAACACGAATTACCGGAAGTTAGCTTAAACAAACCATCTTTATTTTCCGGAGATGGCTGCATGCACACCAACAGAGGAATTTGAATTTACTTTTAATTTGGTTTACGGCCGAATAGCCAGAAACTCCGGACCTTAAGGTCCAAACAGTTAACCAGCTTACCTGAAATTAATGGGCCCAGTTCCTCTCTCTGTGTGTGCACCGCAAGCCACCTCGATCCAATTCAGTCTAGGCCTCGCCTCGCTGCACGTCGGG
>NW_023619542.1:0-9213 GCF_014905685.2 Nematolebias whitei
TGTTGTTATATACCTGGATGACTGAGAAAACAAACTTTGTGTTTTTGAATCCATTGGAATAAGTTTCTTTTTTGGAACTATTCTTCAAACCATCAGCCCGGATTATCCCTAAACCCTTTTTTCTTCAAATTCAACCAGATCGAGGACCAGGAACGGCCCACATCCGAGAATGAGATGGGAAAATTAGCCTCTTACTGAATTCAGAAAACATGGTAAGAGGACGTTCCTCAAAATTATTCCTTAATGAAACCTTATCCCAAATTATAGCAGTGGTGTATGAATTGACAAGCAGAAAAATCAATTATGTTATAAACCTGGTTGCTCAGAGTTGTAGAAGGGTTTTCCTTGTGGTGAGGAATAATGTGTTGGGTCAGGTAGAGAGAGTAGGTAAACTGTGTGGGTTATTGTGTTCCTAAGTGAGATCGGGCATGGCCGGCCAAACTAAAGGATGTCCGTGGCCGAGCAGAGAGGAGTCCAAGAGCCTGTCTCAAGCCCATCCACAGGGACTGAGATCTACCTTGCCCAGGAAAGGTCAACAACTAAAAAAGGGACTAAGGAGTGAAAATTATTCATCATGTAATCTCTTTGTAATCCAGTGTAATCATTATTATGCTATACCACTGTTCCCCTGCAAAAGTAATTGATTAAAGCAAAGCAAAATGTAAAATTCTAGATTGTTATTTCAAACACCCCTTTTGTTCTTGGAAGTAGAAAACTTGGTTCAATGAAACAATAGAAACATAGGAGGTTTTAAGCTGTTTTATTAGCTTTTGATTATAAAACAACATCCATGAGCCTTGTGCCTAGGCTCTAAATAATGCCAGATCGATTAACAATTGTAACGTTAATCAGGAGATGAGCTACCGTTAACTTGCGCTCCCTCGTCTGCTAAACATCCCCACTCCTGCTGCTAGGTCGGGCGAGGCACGAGGTGAAACTTTGGGTGTGGTACAAGGATCGGAGGTAGTTAACAGTCTGGGTGAATCATCTCAACACAGCCTTAACTGGGACCCTGTATACATAATTTCATCCCAATTCAAAATTTATTCAACATTTTTTTATTTTGTGCGTAATTCTGTTCCCCCTGTGTCGGGAGCACGTACTGTAACCAGAGAGGTGGGTCCGACCGTCTTCACGGCTCATCTGATAGATTTCTCGGTAAAACGAGTCCACGTAATCGTGTCACGGTTGTAACTTTCATTTTAATGGAGAGCTCCTGGTAAATAAATAAATGAAAACCTCAACAACAACAAAAACCTGGTCTTGTGTGGGGGGTTAGACATACCCTTCGTGTTTTTTTTTTTGTTTTTTTTTAAATCGCTGAGAGAATCTACAACTTTGGTCATGTTCATTTTAGCCTGACAAATATAAGTCAGCCACCGACACATCATGCGTATTTATCTAAAATAGTTAAATCTGGTCCTCTGGTCCAGAGGACCAGATTTAACTATTTTAGATTTTCTACCTGAATTATTGAGCATGCATCAGGATACATGCGTATTTATAATTTTTTATTGCTAATATAGAAGGATAGAAGCTAGTGAGAACAGGACACGAAAAATTAAACTTCCTGAAAACAAATATAGGCTTTCTGGTAAATCTCGTTCAAATGAAAAATATGACACTATTGAAGAACAGATATTTCTAGCTGCTATTTTTTGGTATTTAATGTCTATTTTTTTTCTCTCTCTTATTTCTCTTAAGGAGAAAAAAATGCTTAAACATCAAAGTACATGGAACACAAGATTTCAGCCTGAAGTTCACACTCAGTAATGTTTTGGTGATTATTTAATCATCTTGACATTTAGGTTCAATCATCACACAAAACTCCTTGAGAATTTGGAAACATTTGCTCTTTTTTTCCAAAGTTACCTGAAAGTATTAGTTACCTGAAAGTATTAGTTACCTGAAATAAACTGTTCCACCCCTCCCCAACATGGGAACAAATTATTTTTGCTAAAAGTCCTTAACTCTGCTCATTCCTCTCATCATGAACAACAAGTCCTGTGAATTTGGAAACATTTGCTCTTTATTTGGCAAAGTTAGAAGGGGGGAACAGAATATTTTAGCCACCTGAAATAAACTGTTCCCCCCCACAACATGGGAACAAATTATTTTTGCTAAAAGTCCTTAACTCTGCTCATTCCTCTCGTCATGGACAACTAGTCCTGTGAATTTGGAAACATTTGCTCTTTATTTGTGAATGTTACCTGGGGGGAACCAAATGTATCATGGATGTTACATCTAGCAAATTTTGAGATTTTGTCTCGTTTCCTTCCCAAATTTACCTTATATAAATGTTTTAGAATCATAACTCTCTATATTTTTCAAAATGTAATTTATTAACGTTCAGAGAAAATCTAAACAAACAACAAACACACACACCTAAAGAGAAAATGCAAAGCACTCAAATCTGTTTTCTGTTGGTGGACTTCCCACACATGTGTAGTGGACTAGGCCTATGTCAAAACTGACCAGATGGACAGAGACTGTTATTTCATTGATCTGCATCCAGAAATACAGTTTGAGCCATCTGGAGACTTTCTTTCTTGAAGTAATCAAGTAGAAAAGACAATTCTCTATGATCATTACTATTTTACAAATGTTTGATAATCAAATTGTGTTAGTTCACTCAATGTTTACAGGTTGAAGAGAACTACTCATTTTATTTACATAAACAGTAAGTAATGATTTTTGTTCCTCATTCAAAGAAGAAATCAGGTTAATATGCATTTCTTGATTTTTCTGTCTTCAATGAGCAAATTTGTAAGTATGTTAAAGTTCAGGCTTTGGTCAACTAAAATGTTTACTGAGAAGAAATGTCATGTTTAATCTTTATAGCAGATAATCAGAGTAGAGGCTCCACGAAGTCTCGTTTTCTCCAATAATCTTTCTGTCTGTTTTAAGTAATCTCATTCTCTGCCCTTGACTTTGATAACACCTTATATCACAAACCACACCTCTGATCTGGTCCATCGACCAATCAAAAAGCTCTCAAATGACCCGGAAGTCGACCCATTTAAATGTGGCAACTTCCCAGTCTAAGTGGCTGCGCTCAGATTGAGTTCAACATGGGAGTTTTCAGAGCTTGAAAGTTTTCCTGGAGAAGAGTTCCAGACTTTAACTCTCTGAAGAGAGTTAAAGAGTTCAGAGTTCTTGGATGCTAACGCAGGCGTCCAGAATGCTTCTATTGGAATACAGAATGCAGTGACGATTTTGGGAATTATAACTTCTGTTTGGATAACCTCGCACGACTCTCGAAATATTTTAGCTGCTCTCAACGGAGACGCTGAAAGAGTCAAAGGAAGGATTCTATACCGACGCTGACCTATCGTCAACCAGGTAAAAGTTCTACTTCGACCAAGCGTACCGTGAACAAGCTGAGAACTGAAGGAGCGTGCACGTTTCTGGTCAAACAGATTAATTCCCTCACACATCTCTCTGTAAGATAAATCTCCATTTTCCATCTTAAACTCTCCTTTCTCCTAAAATCATTACAGATATTTTAGAAATATCTGAAACAAAGTTCTCAATCACCGCCGTGTGATTGATGTCTGCTGTTCTGCTGAGAAGTGAGGACAATCTCCGTATTGTTCCAGCTTTCTGTGAAACTAGCTATGCTGTTATTTACTATTCCACCAAATTAATATAAACAGTGTGCTGTAAAACGCTTTATTCTGTTTATACTACATTTGGTGGCCCGTGACGGTTCATAAATGACTGTGTATTCGTGTAAAGATTGTTTTTACATGTTGGCATGAAGAAAAGTAACAGTTTATCAGCTGTGCTGAAACGCAGCTCAAGCTGCGCCGCTTTGAAGTCAAAACGCTGCATGTTTAAGCGTGTTGGGCTAGTGATGTTTTGAAAGCTGAAATAGTGTCATATGTCTTGTGAAAGCTGAAATTGTACGCCTGTTATGTGTAGCTAAGCTGATGAGCTGTGGAAAACGTTATTCTGTTTAAACTGTAGTCCAAACGGACGGAGGTTCTGTTGGTCCGGCTCGGTTCTGAAAAGGTTCGGACGAGTTTTTTTTTAAATAGCTAGAAAGACGTTTTTGAGACCGGAGTAGCAGACTCCGTACAGCTCAGAGTTGATTCGTTACATTTTTTAACAGAAAAAGTGCATTTTGACAGTTTAAAAGACGAAAAGCTGACGAACTTATTTCAGGCTAATCTAACATGCTGGTTGCTAGAAACGCTTAGTGATTGGTTGAAATTTGCTGTTGTGGAGCGCTCTGATTCGCTGAGAAGTTGAATGACGTGTCTACGTCATTTCCTCTCAACCCCGTGTTGCTCTATAATTGGTGATTTCAGTCACGTGACCCGGAAATGAAACTCGTTTTCATAGGGAAATAAAATCTGCTTTTTAAAGCTGAAAAGCGCTTTAAAGTGTATTTTGACACGCTGGTTAAGTTCTTCGAAGCATACTCGCTGAAATTTTGCCACGTTAGGGTTTAGAATCCGTCATTAAATGATGTTTTTGAACAACGCTAGCGATGCTAATTTTAAGCTAACAGCTAACGACCGGATGAGTGACGTGTCACGTCACTTCCTCCATGTCAGATGTAAAGTTACGACCGGAGCCTTCACTACGCTTAAAATCACTAAATAAAGCTGCCATATGTCCCAAGAAAACTCATGTTTATGCATAACAGTCGTGCTTGTTGAAACAACGCCACGTTTACGCTTAAATTCGTTCAGAAACTTTGATTTTAACCGAGTTTAGCCGAAGCTAACTTTAAGCTAAGCGGCTAACAACAAGATGTCAACCGAACGTCACAGGAAGTCGTCATAGACTCCTGCTGGTAGAAAGCTAAACACTGCACCCTCCTGGAGAAACTTTAAATCACGGTTTCACTTCAGTTTTAGGTTTAAAGAGTGAAATTAAACGTTTTTATTTTTCTGTAAGGCATTTTTGAGTTAATAAACGTTCCTCAAAGCTGAATAGTCACTGTTATCTTGCATTTAAAAAGTTGTAAGGTATTTATGCAAAGAAGCATTTACCGAACACATTTTTATTCACTGATAATTCCTTAAGAAAAAGGTACAAAATAAAATTAGAAACTTTTTAAAAGATACGGTTCAAATATTCACAGAGTTGAACAGTTTACTCATTTGTTGGAGAGATAATACACGTTTAATTGCTAGATCACTAAATAAGAGTAAACTTATCAGGAAAAAGAAACTTTTCTGTTTAAGTTGCCACCTAAAAAATAAATCTTCCTATTTAATTTTAAATAGAAGTTACTGACAGGAGGACAGGAGTAATAACAGTTTTTCTGAAGAGAGACTGATTAATCCTGATACATCATCAACTTTTCTTTTTCTTTTCACCACTTGCTTCTATGAGTAACTGTTAAAATAGCAAATTTCTGGAACAGAACGGTTTAAAAAAACGCTTTAAACTGATTTGCTGTGAGACTTTTTAGAAAAAGTGCAGGTTTATTAAAAATTCAGTGCTTTAGAGTAAAATACACTAAAAAGAGCTTGGTAACTGGTATCTGTTGAAAAATAAGCACATAAAAGTAACACTGCCGAGAGCATTTACTTAAATATTCATGAATTGGGGTAAAACCTACAGAGAGGTACCCACATTTGAATAAGTTGACTTATAACAGTACTTCTGTGTAAACCCAAAAAGCTAAAATAGTGTGAAAACTCATTGACTCGAATACAAATATTTACCTGTAAAATATCTGAAGCTTGCAACTGTTTTTAACAGATAAAGTGCTACACAGTGAAAAACATGACAGGTGTGTTAGAAAAAGATTTTGATGCTTATGGGATAAGGGACTGTTTAAAGAACGCGTTAGCGCGTCTGACAGCACCCTTACATCCATATAAACATAAACAGGCAGAGAGCATGAACCCAAAAGAGTTATTGGACAATCTGAAGGAGGTTGCAGAAAGTGTGACCTCTACAGAAATTACAATGCCAAACTACGAAAAGCTGGCTAAAATCGTAATTTTGCTGAAAGAATCATTCTATACGGTTGTTGAGAAAGCTGATTACCTTGCAATAAGGTTAAACAGTGAAAAAGAGGTGGTTCAGAAAATTGAAGAACACTTCCTTCAATTTAAAAGTGAACACGAAGTCCTCACAAAAAAACATTCTGAACAGATGTTTCAATCACAGCAAAATGCAAATGCAGAAATTGATTCGCTGAATAGCAAAATAGATGTGCTTAACAAAAAGCTGGAAGAACTCAGAACAGATAAACACAATTTACAACAGCTACATATGCGTTTAGAAAGTGATTATCATACATCACAGGAACGCTTAAAAGTGTAGATGAACAGATGCTCAGATATATTCATCAATTAACACGGATTCCTCATTTTTCTGAACTGAATAAAACGTGCATTGAATTTAATGAAATGCAAACGTGAGACGTCATTTATATTTGACCCATCAAAATGAATGCGGTCATTTATTTACAGAATCAAAGTTTAACATCAAACATTTACATTAATTTGGCAAATTATGAAAATAACAACATAAGCGATCAATCAGGAAAAATCATACGGCCATGATTTTTCCGTTGCGTCACCACAGACATTTATGAAAACTGTACAATTATGATCTTTTACCCACACGGATGTGGATGAGCACTTTACACAGACATTTCTAAAATATCTGGAAGAATATCTACTTGATAGAAGAGTTTAAAGATGGGAAAGAAGTTTAGAGGGAGTAAGATGGTGTTTGACGGAGAGTGTTAACAGAACGGCACTCCCCGGGCTTTCTTCAGCTTCTTCCTTACAGTACACTTAGGTGGTGAAATCGACTCTTTTACCTGGAGATGTCTCAGGCGAGATTCCGTTTAACGCACCCTTTCAGCGTCTCCGTAGGATGCTGTTACTCGTCCGGAGTAGCGGCGAGATTCTGTCCGACACAAGCTCACCTCAGTGGAAAATGTTATAATCCCATGAAACTCGGAAGAGCTCTGTTGTCATGCTCATATATGGACTGCGTATTCGTGTAAAGATTGAATTTTACGTGTTGGCATGAAAAATAACAGTTTATCTGCTGTGCTGAAACGCAGCTCAAGCTGCGCCGCTGAAGCAAAACGCTGCATGTTTGAGCGTGTTGGGCTGTGATGCTAAAAGCTCACAGAAAGCTGAAATAGTGTCATATGTCTTGTGAAAGCTGAAATTGTACGCCTGTTATAATAACTAAGCTGGTTTTGAGCTGGGTGAAAACGCTTCATTCTGTTTAAAGACGGTCCAGAACCGCGTCTGGACCGGCTCGGTTCTGAAAAAGGTTCGGACGAAGTTGTTTAAATAGCTAGAAAGACGTTTTTGAGACCGGAGTAGAAGACTCCGTACAACTCAGAATTGATTCGTTACAATTTTTAACAGAAAAAGTGCATTTGGACAGTTTACGAGACGAAAAGGTGACGGACTCGTTCAGATAAATCTAACATGCTGGTTGCTACAAACGCTTCGTGATTGGTTGGTTTGCTGCTGTGGAGCGCTCTGATTTGCTGAGAAGGTTGAATGACGTGCCTACATAACTTCCTCTCACCCCTGCTGCTTTGTCATTGGTGATTTCAGTCACGTGACCCGGAAATGGAAACTCGTTTTCATAGGGAATAAAATCTGCTTTTTAAAGCTGAAAAGCGCTTTAAAGCTGTGTTCTGAAACGCTGTTTAAGTTCTTCGACGTCTAATTGCTAAAATTTTGCAACGTTTGTGAAAAAAATCCGTTCAGAAATGTTGGTTTTATCCGAGTCTAGCCGATGCTAATTTTGAGCTAACAGCTAACGACCGGACGCCACAGGAAGTCATAGCGACCCCTACTGGACAACACTAACAGTGTCTGAGTTAAAATTAATAAGGTTGTACTGACACCTTCTGGATAAACGTGAGATAACAGGTTTTCACTTCGCTTTTTAGGTATTTTGAGTGAAATTAAACGTTTTCATTTCTGTAAGACGAACTTTGAAGTTAACAAACTTCCTCGAGCTGAATTATACTGTTTTGTTATCTTACCATTAAAAGTCAGTAAAGTATTTACGCCCAGCGAGGCGTTTACTAAGAATTTTTTCATTCACTGATAAATCCTAAAGCAGGTGCAAAATGAAAAAATGAGAACTTTTGGTAGAAACAGAGACAGATAATCATAAGAGCTGAAAGTTTACTCGGTCGCTGGAAATATAGTGCGCGTTTAATTGTTAAACTCACTAAATAAGAGTAAATACATCAGTAGAGAGAAACTCTTCTGATTTTATTTTACCACCTAAACATTTACATCTCCTATTTAATTTCTAAATAGCAGATAATGGAAAACGAAGAGGTAAACACTGACCCCTTTCAATCCAGAGATGCCGTCCAGTCGGCTTTACATATTTTAACAAATTCAATTATTGGTAAACAATTAGAGCAATTACAAGACCTTGATGACGATCAAAGAAATGAGGAACTGCAGAGGTTGGCAAAAGAAGCTAAAGTGGCAGAGGACTCCAAATCGAGCCGTGAACGGTTAGCAAAAATTTCCCTGCTTCTGAAAGCGGAATTGGACCATCAGGTGGAACAAAATGACATGCTGTTCAGCGGATATCAATCTGAAATGGACAAGTGTGACGTATTGATTACTGAATCTGAATTGCAGAAACAACAAATTCAGACTGATAGGGACCTCGCAAAGAAAGAGCTGTCAGAACAGGCTCAATCATATGTGGAGAGATTTAGGGATAAAGAACAAGCGTACCGAGCCGTGTGTTCAGATAACGATGTGCTACAAGCACAGTTGCAGGTGGCATTAAAGGAGCTGGACGATTGCAAGGCAGACAAGGAGATAATACTCCGACAATGGCTGACTTTACAAGGTGAATGTCAGACATCACAGGAGCGCCTGACAGCTTGTGAGGAGAAACTAGCTACGGCTACAAACCAGATTTCTGGTATGGGGCGGGCTGGTCTGAGACTCAGAGACGAACAAGGTCAGGGCCCGGGTCAGCCACAACCACCCCAGACAGATGCTGTTACACCTCCTCCCCTTAGCCCCGTTCCAACACCCCCGCCTCGGGGGATAAGGACGGGTCTGCACCCACTTGCACCTCCTCCTCCTAACACCATGCCGTCACCTCCACCCCCATCTCGGGTGGTAGGGGCAGTCCTTGACCAATATGCACCACCAACCACGCATGTGAGACCGTTAATACAGTCTCCTTCAATGGATGATTTGCAGAAAATCTCAAAATATGTACAAC
>NW_023619543.1:0-9201 GCF_014905685.2 Nematolebias whitei
CCGCGTCAGGACGAACCGCGTTAGGACGAAACGCGTTAGGACGAACCTCGTTAGGACGAACCTCGTCAGGACGAACCTCGTTAGGACGAACCTCTTTAGGACGAACCGCGTTAGGACAAACCCCGTTAGGACGAACCTCGTTAGGACGAACCTCGTTAGGACGAACCTCTTTAGGACGAAACGCGTTAGGACGAACCTCGTTAGGACGAACCTCGTTAGGACGAACCTCGTTAGGACAAACCTCGTTAGGACAAACCCCGTTAGGACGAACCTCGTTAGGACGGGCCCTAATGACTTCATGAGATTCTTTATAAATAAAATTATTTCAATTGGAGAGAACATTCAAACTGTCCTTCCTGCTGCTGATGTTCCGTGTTGGATGACGCAGCTTTAGAAATTTCACTAGAACCTGATGTTTGGACAGTTTTTGTCCTGTTGAGCTCTGAATTGTCAAAAATAATAATCTCATCCAAACCATCCACATGCCTGCTAGATCCCATCCACATGCCTGCTAGATCCCATCCCAACCAGACTGTTTAAAGAGGTATTTCCCCTAATTAATGTCCACATTTTGGATCTACTTAATTTGTCTTTAATGGATGGTTTTGTACCACAGCATTTTAAGGTTGCTGTAATTAAACCTTTACTTAAGAAGTCTGATCTTGATTCAGAAATTCTGGCCAACTATAGACCTATATCTAATCTAACTTTCATCTAAAAAATTCTACAGAAAATAGTTGCAGGTCAGTTGCGTGAACATCTACAAATTAATAATCTGTTTGAAGAGTTTCAGTCAGAGTTTAGAGCTCATCATAGCACAGAAACAGCACTAGTAAAAGTCACTAATGATATTCTCATGGCCTCAGACAATGGACTTGTGTCTCTACTGGTCCTGTTAGACCTCAGTGCTGCATTTGATACAGTTCATCACAATATTTTACTACAGAGGCTTGAATATGATGTTGGGATTACAGGAACGACTCTAAAATGGTTTAAATCATATCTATCTGATAGATTCCAGTTTGTAAATGTAAATGATGAATCTTCTTTATGCACCAAAATTAGTCATGGAGTTCCTCAGGGTTCAATGTTTGGACCAATACTCTTTACTTTATATATTCTTCCATTAGGTAAAATTATTAAACTTAATGGGATAAATTTTCATTGTTATGCTGATGACACACAATTATATTTGTCCATTAAACCCAATGAATCCAATCAGCTACTTAGACTACAAGCATGTCTTAAAGACATAAAAACCTGGATGACCCTTAATTTTCTCCTGTTGAACAGACAAGACTGAGGTTTTGGTTTTTGGACCTGAGCACCTTAGGAATGAATGTTTCAGTCTTTCTCCCTCCTTAGATGCATTAATCTGTCCTCCAGCTCTAATGTTAAAAATCTTGGTGTTATTTTTGATCAGGACATGTCTTTTATCCCCCACATTAAAAACGTTACTAGAACCTCCTTCTTCCACCTGCGTAATATCACTAACATTAGAAACATCTGATCTAAAGATGATGCAGAAAAACTGGTCCATGCATTTGTCACGTCTAGACTGGACTATTGCAATGGTTTATTATCTGGGTGTCCAAATACTTCTTTAAAACGTCTTCAGTTGATCCAAAATGCTGCTGCCAGAGTCTTAACTGGAGTTACTGGGAGAGATCATCTCTCTCCAGTTTTAGCTTCTCTCCATTGGCTCCCTGTCAAATCCAGAATAGAATTCTAAATCTTACTTCTAACCTACAAAGCCCTCAACAACCTAGCTCCATCTTATATTACAGATCTTATTGTTCCATATTTTCCTAACAGAGCACTTCACTCTCAGACTGCAGGTTTACTTGTGGTTCCTAGAGTTTACAAAAGCAGAATGAGAGGAAGATCTTCCAGTTCTCAGGCTCCTCTCTTGTGGAACCAACTTCCAGTTTCTGTCCATGAGGCTGACACATTGTCCAGTTTAAGACTTTCCTTTTTGATAAATCCTATAGTTAGGGTCGGCTTGGGTTTCCTGAGCTGTCCCTTAGTTATGCTGCTATAGGTTTAGACTGCTGGAGGACAAACTGACCACACTTTTCACTCTGCTGCTGTCTTTACTTACTCTCTCAACCTGTTTTGTATTTGTAATTGTTTTTTCTATCCTTAACATGTGTTTTTTTTTGTCTTTTAGGTACACCTGGACCTATATCTGGACCTGGACCTATATCTGGACCTGGACCTATATCTGGACCTGGACCTATACCTGGACCTACCATTTTGTGTTCGTCTGTCTCTCCTTCCTGTCCTCTCAACCAGCCGGTCAAAGCAGATGGTCTCTTGTCCTGAGCTGGTTCTGCTGGAGGTTTCTTCCTGTTAAAAGGAGTTTTTCTTCCCACTGTCTCCACTGTGCTTGCTCAGGATGGGAGACTGCAACGAAGCCAAGATTCATCTTGTCTGCTGGATTCCTTAGATAGAGAACTTTACTAATTGTCTTTTATGTGAATGTTCCTGTAAAGTCCCTGAGACAACTTGGGTCTGATTTGGTGCTTTATAAATAAACTGAATTGAAAACTTCTCATTTTTCTAGAAGTTGTTTTCCTAAAATATTTTTAGTTTCAGCTTTTTAATCCCGACCTGACACTGACCTGTTTGTGCGGGACGTTATTCATCTCTGACAGAGCAGCGCACAGGTCCGACACTTTTCCTGCTTTAGGAACCACGAGCCGATGCTGCAGGAACAAGCAGACATGAAACTCAACGGGCTCTGAACAGTTTGCCTGCAGAGATGTTCGCTCCACGGGTCCTACCTGCACAGGTTTGGCGTGGGGGTCCAGAGAGACGAAGAAGACCTCCATGACCCGCTCTTTGCTGACTGGAAGTGGGATGCTCAGGTAGCAGAAGGGGTCGAAGGTCACAGACACCTTGTCGCACTCAGGACAGACCAACGTGGACTTGAAGAGTCCGTGAAACGTGTCAACAATCACCGAGTCGTTCCGTCTGCGGTGGTTCCTCCACGCCTCCTCAGCCACTTCCTGTGAGACCAGAAGAAGAAAAAGTGAATAAAGATCTTTTTCTCTTTAAACACTACATCCTGGTGAAACCCCAGACCTGGTCCGGTCGCCCATCAGCATCCCGGAGCTCGATGTACTCCTTGTTTTTCACCCGGTTCAGGTCCTCGTGGAGCCCATCCAGCAGGAAGGAGAGCAGTTCCTGACTGTCGTGCTGCTGGTACCCCAGAAACTGAGACGCAAAGTGACCCACCTTCGTCTGCGCAGACACACAAACACAGCAAGGTCCAGGTGAGGACACAACGGCCCGTCAGCTGGGAGTCCGTCAGCTGGGAGTCAGTCAGCTGGGAGTCAGTCAACTGGGAGTCAGTCGATTGGGAGTCAGTCGGTTGGGAGTCAGTCAACTGGGAGTTTGTCAGCTCTTCCGATTCAACAGGTCTACCTTGAAGACCCGTGGCACCACAGAGTAGTGGCGTCCGGACCACATCTGCTTGATGACATCAGCGTATGCCTCGGCGATCTCCCCCTTCATCCCCAGAGGGTTGGTGAAGTTCAGCTCCTCCAGGTAGGAGCTCCGCAGGAAGTACTCAGTCAGAGGAGGAGTGTTGCTCAGACACTGCAGAGACGAGGAGAACTGGATCAGAACCCCAAACAGAAGAACTGAGTGAGGGTTTGTTCTGTGGGGGTTCAGACCTGTAAGGCGGAGTTCATGAAGCAGGTGTTGCCCAGGTTGGTGAGGCCGCAGACCCCTGGCTGACCTCGGTACGAGTCCTGCTCCTCCACAGAGTTCCTCCTGATGAAATGATGGGATGGGACGGAGGAGAAGACAGGAAGTGGCAGCAGAAATGTGGAAACAGAGAGAAGCTCCCGATCAAACATCTCTTAAAGCCGCAGTGTTTCAGGAGCTGTCAAAGAATTAATTATCTTCTCTTTGTAGGTGCGTCCATACATCTCCCTACAAATACTACAACACAGGAAGTCAAGAACGTGTCTGCAGAACGTAGACCTCTGTCCCAACCCACTGGTCCACGAGTCACTCCCACCTCAGGCCTTTCAAATGTTAGATCCTCTAACAGACCAGACTTCCCAGTTCTAACACCAAACCATCAAAGTGGCTGCTGGTGCTGCACACCTGGAGGGGCAGGTGACAGGTGATGTTTACTTGTTTACAAAGCTGGAACCTCATGTGACACCTCTACATCCACCAGCGCAAAAAACTAACTTTGTTCTTACATGATCTGAGGTCTGGAGCTCGGCCAGGTGCCGTCAGCATGCCTCGTCTCCATGATCAGCGTCTGACACACACACAGTTTGAGATGTTTTCTTGTTGCCTCGACAACATGTCGCACAAAGAAAAATATTTGTTACTGTAATATTTCACACATGCCTTCAGTGTTGATCTGTGTGTGTGTGTGTGTGCGCCCACCATCCCTGAGCTCAGGCAGGCCTCCAACACGCTCATGTGGACGTTCCTGAGACGCTCGCAGCTGCTGTCTGAACTCTTCATCCACAGACGGCACTCAGAGCTCGGAGGCACCGAGAAGACCCGACACATGTCCGCCTGGATGGTGTCTGCACGCACACACACACACACACACACGCACGCACACACACACACACACACACACACACACACACACACACACGCACACACACACACACACACACACACACACACACACACACACACACCGAGAGGTAACAACAGACCTCCAGTGAAGAGTTTTGGTCTCCAGGTCACTAAAGATGAAACTTGGTGCTAAACGTTTATTTTTCGACCAATCAGCTGCTTCACAGGAAACAAACACGTGTGAAATGTTTTTGTTTTCCTGGAATTATTAAAGTATAAATACTTAGTGTAAGTATAAATACTTAGTGTAAGTAGAAATACTTAGTGTAAGTATAAATACTTAGTGTAAGTATAAATACTTAGTGTAAGTATAAATACTTAGTGTAAGTAGAAATACTTGACGTAACGACAGCTGTAGGACTTCTGCTTCCTACATGAAGAGTTGAATAATTTAGTGTTTAAAGCTAAATAACTTTAACATTTTTCGTCTTAACTCTTCTTCAAACTGAAATAATGAGAAAATGAGATGAAAAAAGATTCATTAGATTAAGTTTTGTCAGATAAACAGTTAAACTAAAAATATATTAATAATAATAAACAAGTTTAGACGCACCAAGATCAACTAAATTAATATAAAATATTAGATAAACTAACTCAGGCTATGCTAAGCTAAGCTAATATAGGCCAAGTATAAACAAGATAACAAAAAGACTAAAAATATTTAAAACATATTAGAAAAAATAAACTAGGAGAAGCTAACGCGAGTTATTAAAGAAAAATAAACTGCGCTACATTAAACTAAAACAACGAGCCAACCTAAGTTTGGCTAAGCTAATATAAAATAAACCGAAGCACATCTAAACCAAGCCGAAGACGGTGAAGGTACGCCGAGTTCAGACAAGCTAAAATAAGCTACGCTAAGATCAGCTAAAATGTAGGAGATGATCAAAACAAGCTAGGATACGTATGAGTTCAGAGAAGTTGGGATGCTCAACTAAAAAAAACAAGGTTTTCTGTTATAAACACCAAAACTGGTCTGGACCTCAGTCCAGTGGGACCTAAGATCGGTCCTAATCTGACGGGACGCCATGTTTGGGTTGGGGTTAAGATTAGGACTACAGTGTAAGCTGAGTTTAGGGTCCAGGTCTTGAACACAAACTCACGTATGGTGTCGGTGCGGCTGAACTGCGCGGTGGTGACGTTCTCCATGTTGCTATGGAGACACAGGAAGATCTCCACGGGGTACACCTCCACCTTCAGAGTGCTGGGCAGGTCCACCACCTGGACCAGAACACAGGGTCAAACACACACGCACAACGTTTGTATGCTCGTGTGTGTATCAGTACCTTGCGCTCCAGCGCCGGCTGCCCGTCCACAGAACCGTACCAGAGCAGCAGCTGGTGCCAGGCCGCCGCCGGAACCAACACGAAGTCCTCGTTCTCCGCCAGGCGCTCCTTCAGGTGGTACGAGTCGAGGTCTGAAAGGAAAGGAGCACTGCTGAGCGTTCAGGCTGCTCCGACGTTCTGCCGGGCTGAGCCGGGTCAACTCAGCAGGATGAGGCGTTCACTGACCTTCAAACAGTTCAGTGTTGTCGATCTGACCCGGGAAGGACGACGAGTTCTGGTCTCCGCTCTCCACAAACTCTTTCCACTGTTCAAACCAGCGACGAGACACCACGTACCTGGAACACACACGCACGCACACACATGCACACACACATGCACACGAGCGTAAAAAAGGGTTCCAACTAAAATAAAACTGATTTACTGATTCTTGAAGATGGCTGCAGCTGCTGATCAGATTCAGGAACGCTTCGATGTCTTTATTAACAAACAGAAAATATTGTGTTTGTTAATAAATAATGTTATTTCACTCTCTCTCTCTCCCAGAGACATTCAGAGTCACCAGTGAGTCGAACAAACGTGTGTTTGTTCTGTGGGAGGAAACTGGGGCACCCGGAGAAAAAAGGCGCCCGGCTGGGATTGAACCAGCGTAACCTTCTCACTGAGAGGCGGCAGCTCTACCAACTGCACCACCGTGCTGCATTCACTCAACCTTTATTTTAATCTAGTTTCCTTATAACGTGTTTGAAACCAAAGCGGTAGGACTGCGCTTCTCTACGACTCGTGACGAAACTGAGACATAAAAGTTTGGGAGGAATTTTGTAGATTTCAGTGAAACTCAGACGACATGAAGTTTTTAATCCCAACACAACCTGTAAATTATATCAGAAGTAGAACGCTGCTGATGTGGGCGGAGCGACGGCGAGCAGCTTCTTTTAATCCCTGCAACAGAAAGAGAGCGAAGCAAAGAGAAGGCCAAGGAAAGCATGAAGGAAACCCACGACGAACTGGTCTGAGAATCACAGGTACTGGGTTTATGACGCGAGGAGTCCAAATTTAATGATCATAAATAAAGTGTCTGTCAGTGTTTAAATAAAACAGTGAGTCTTAACACGGTGGAGGCGCTGTCATGGTCTGGTGTACAATCAATCTTTAAATCAGCACAAACATTGTGGAGAACTAAAACAACAAAGTCCATGCTCAATAATCCAGGTATCCAATCCAACATTTTTCAGTCAGGTCATCTGGACAGTTTCTTCTTCTTTTGTTTTTTGTGCTGAAACGTTTCGCCTTCGGTCCGGAAGTCTTCATCCGTCAAGGAAAGAAGTCAATAAAAGAAACTGTCCTGATGACCTGACTGAAAAATGTTGGATTGTATACCTGGATTATTGAGCATGGACTTTGTTGTTTTCAACCAGTTTGACATGACTGTCAACAAGGAAGAGGGGCGTACCAAAGAGACCATCTTATCACAAGCAGAACTGGTTTGTTCCACTTTGGAGTAAGCTGTTGGAGGAAGAATCAGTTTTGTTGTGTGTTTCCTTGACTGATGAAGCCTTCTGGATGGAAGGCGAAACGGACCTGACTGAAAAATGTTGGACTGTGGAGAACTCTTAAATAGCAACAGATTCATCTCCGTCTGACAAACATCTCAACACGTCTAAAGTCTAAAAACACACCTGGATAGAAACAACAAAACGTGATTTAACCTTTGTTGTTGTTGTTATCTACCTGGATGACTGAGCTTACAAACCTTTTTTACACCTGGATAAAACTGAACTAAAGCAGCAGAGAGGAAACAAAAAGAGAAAATGTCCAAAGATCATCTCAAAGAACTGCTTCTACAGAAGAAACTGAACAACTTCTACACGGAGTCATTTCAGCGCTCGTCTCATGTACAGTATTTCATTAATTTGTCTGGTTTTGTAAATTACTTTTCATTTTTATAGACAAACTAAAAACTTGAGGTCTTCTGTCAGGAAACCGAAACTGAAAATATTTGTTGAAGCGTCCAGTTTTCTGTAAAAGTTCCGGCTCTACTGACCCAGAGGAACCCGCCGGGGCTGAAAGTAACGCGCATAAAGTTTATTAAAAAAGAAACAGATAAAATGTAAATGTTCCGTTCGGACCCTGAACGCCTCACCGCGGCTGTTAGCATCGACAGCTAACGCGGCTAACGGAGCTAACAGAACCCCCGAGCCGTTGGGTCCAAACAAACCCAGAACCGGAACCAGAACGGCTCCACGCTGCCGCAGGACCCACCGGTCACCTTCCAGCTAACGGCGGCCGAGAGCTGCCATCATTCGAGCCTGACAGAGCGACTGCGTCGGCGGGGAAACACTCACCAAGTGTCCCCAGCTTGGAGCTCACTCTCCCGCAGCAGAGACTCGATCTCCCGCCGCTGGGTCTCCAGCCCCGGGGGCTCCGCCACGGAACAGCGGCTGTTGGCCGTCATGCCGCCGGATCAGTCACTCATAAAGGTCGAAGGCGCAGCGGGAATCGAACGGAGCCAGGAAGCGAAAGGCAGAAGTGAGCCGCCGCATCGATGAGCCGATAAACGGGTTGTGTTTGCGGAAGAAGGAACTGTTTGGATCCGGACGGCGGTGACGCTTCCTGAGCGCCTCCTCTGCAGTTCCTCCTCCCGGCCGCAGGGGGCGCACCTCCCCTGAACTACTGCGAAGCTGAAATGCAGGTACGCACTGAACGTAAACAAAGCGGATTTGACTTCAACAGGTCTGAGTTCACACGGACCAGTCGGTGAAACTGAAATATGGAGCACTGACTGGACGTTCTGTCTAAATAATTATTGTCCGTTAGATGTTTCTTCAGCAGGGACATCATAAAATGAAATAAACTTAGCCTTGAATCAGACTTTTGCTTTTTTTAGGTATTACTTTTAGCTTTTTTTTTATTTTTTTTATTAAGCATTTAGCTAACTCTAGTTCCTCTTCTTTTTTATCACATTTCACTTTTAGCTATAGCCTTTTACTTCATTTAGCTTTTAACTAGTCTTTTTTTGCCTTTAGCTAACCGTTTACAACATTTAGCTTTTACGTAAGCTTTTATCACTTTTAGCTAGTCTTTAGCTGCTTTTGGCTAGCCTTTTATTTTTTTAGATAATATTTTGTTACATTTAGCTTAACTCTGTGTTTTGCATCTTTTAACTTTAGCAACTCAGCAGTCTTCAGCTGATTTCAGCAGCCATTCAGCTGATTTCAGCTGTCATTCAGCTGATCTAAGCAGTCCTTCAGCTAATTTCAGCAGTCATTCAGCAGATTTACACAGTCATTCAGCTCATTTC
>NW_023619544.1:0-9199 GCF_014905685.2 Nematolebias whitei
AATCCCATGACAGCAGGCTCAGAACGCGCGGTGAAAAGTTAGTTTTGCTGTGTGAAGGAACGCCCTGTTTTTAGACAAAGAAAGTGCAGTTTTCTGCAGACGAAGCGGCAGCCAGATGAAGCAGAGAGACGGTCGTCTTCAGATTCCTCCTTAATAAGGTTGTATCGTATAGATTAATGGATGCATCCAATTAATAATATGTTAAAATAATGACTGCATTTAACTAATCCACTGTTTATGCTTGTGAATCTGTGACTTTTTGACTTTATGACTTCTGACTTTCTTTGCTTATTAAATATTCGTAAACTTGAAGGTGCGTGTCTTGTATTCTCAGTGCGTGTCTTGACTCCTCCTGCAGGACGAACGGTAACAGAGCTCGGGTGGAGAAATAAGAGAAAAGAACACAACAAAATGGAGGTTCCACCGAGATTTGAGAAATAGTTACCGAGTCCTTCACACTGAATCTGCGCGCGCTATAAAAAAAAGGTAAGCAGAACCTGTTGATTACGAAATCTGTAAAATTGGGCTTTTTATAGGCAAATTTGCTCAGTGTGTATGACTCCCAAATAAATAGTTTTAAATAGAGAAGTTTACGTCGACTGTAAAAATAAGATAAAAGTAAGATAAAGTAATAAACCAGTCCCAGATAAATCACGCAATAGTCAAGCCAACTTGACTATTGCGACAGAGCCCCGTCGGACGGCTCTGGACCAGAGGGGGTGGGGTTGTAGGATAAATCATTTATTCGCCGTCATCCCTGTAACTCTGAGACTAAGTTGAACTGTAAACTTGTTAGGGTGGTGTCTAACTGAAAACAGTGTTAATTTAAACTTACTTAAAAATTGGAAGTTCATTAAGTAAGTGCGGGACTGGGTGGGATAGTAATTAATTAAATACGACGCACGCACCGAATAGATTAAAATAAAATCAGAACTAATAATTAGATTTGTTGAATAAAATAACTTGTGATCTGTGGTGAGTAGAGGAAGTCACAGGTTCACAAATATTGCTGTCTTCTAGGATATTAAAAGGAAAGTCAACACATTTTGTTTAAAAAAAAAAACAAAAAAAAACCAACAACAACAGTTTCAAGGGTGACTGACCATTGTGATTATTCCTGGCGTCTGACTCGCGTGAATGTTGAAATAAGTGGTCAGTATCTTGTTTGTTTATTTTGTTGTTTGTGTTTTTGTCAAATATAAGACCACAGTATGAATGTGTAGAAAAAAAAAAAGTTCCAGAATTTTCCAGTGACAATAAACAAAGAGGTGTGGGGTGTGTGTTTGAATTTCCTGAGAGAATGGACACAGAGGCGCAGCGTGTCATGTTACAAAAGTGCGAGCAGGAAAGTTTTAAACCGGTAAAGGAGCAAGTTGAAATTGTGAGACAAGCACTAGAGATGTTGGAATATAATAAAAAGCTAAAAAAAAGCTCTCGTGCAAAAATTACAAAAAATAGAAAATAATGCTCAAGAGGGACAAGATGTGATATCTTTAATGTGGGATAAAATTAAAGAATGCTCGAGAGATGAGGATAAGTTTGACAAGCAAAAAAGAGAGGCGAACGCCCTGCAGAAAGGTAAATACAGAAAGTTAATGAGGGAGGTTACATATGAAAGAAAAGAGTGGTTGAAATTGGTCTTTGTGGCACAGGGTTCGTCCCATTTGTTGAGAAAACAGCAACTGGTGGAGCAGCCTAAAACAAAGAGTGAGGAAGTGGGTAGTTCAGTTCCCCCTCCTTATAACTCAAGCGGCAATCAGTCAGCACATCCCCCCACAGGAATGTACCCCATATATCACATAACAGATGGAAGGTTACAGGTGGGGGAGGTCACTGACACCCCCTCGCAGCTGAGGGGGGAATTACCCATCCCAGTTAAAACAAAACCCCTTGTGGCACCAGGAATGAAGCCGTGTTTTACACAGTCCACCAGTACACCATTCCAAACCGAGGGTGGAGGGAACACAAAGAACACGCAGCAATGGGTAATTAAAGATGGGTGGAGTCAGTCTGCTAATCTCACAGGACACCCTGATTCGCACACTTCTTCCCTCTTTGCACCCTCAGCATCTCCCTCTGACAGCTCCCAGGATGGAGAGGGCGTGCTCGTGGGTCTGCAGGGTTGGAAGAATCGTGCAGGGTTGTCTCAAAACCCGCTCACCTGTACTCACCAATTGCCTTCCACGCCCCAGACACGCGTACAGAATCCTTTTTGGCCACAAGCAATACAAATTACTTCTGATTTGTCGGCAGCTCTTCCACCACCAGATCATGCTTTTATCCCTGTTGAAAACGTGGATCCATCGTTAAGTACTGGTTCTTTTCCCCTTCTGCAGGCAGGAAATCAGATACGTTATAAACCTCTTGCGCTAGGTGATGTGCAGGCGTTAGTGGACAAACTCCCTCCCCTCACAGAAGGAGGAAGTAAGTGGTTGAATGTAGTGGAGTCCTTAACTAAAGGTATTAATTTAGCTGTGGGAGACATGAGGGCACTGTTGGGAAGGTGTGTAACTTCTACTAGGATGGATGAGATAGAGAGAGCTGCTGGGTGGAATCGTAACATACCTGACTCAACTTGCATGTTGTTGCAGTATCAGAGACTTGCCGCCGCTCTCAGACAGGCTTATCCCCTTTCAGAAGGTACAGGGGTTCCTAAGTTCACCTGGAAGCCTGGTCAGAACCCCACTGCATATTTAGATGTGTGTAAACAGGACTGGTATGACAGAACACACTGCCATGGTCAGGGGGAAAATCAAAAGTATTTTTTTAGACAAGCAATACTAGATGGTGTACCCGCAGCAGTCAGTAAGGCAATGAAAATTAACCCTGATTTGCCCACAGCAGATGCTGCCCAGTGGGAACGGCATCTTATTCATCATCTGCAATGTGTGGCTGATGAGGAGACTAAAACTTCTTCTGAACTGAAAGATATGCAAACGCAGCTCTTAAAGCTACAATTGAAACAGGCTAGGGATGTAGTTCAATTTAAAAAAAGAGTCAAAACAGATGGTACAAGCTGACACTGTTTTTCAGTGTTCTGAGGCTGCTTATCAGTGTCCTGTAACCGCCCAACCCCCACTTCCTGTTGTATATCCTCGGGGACGGCCCAGAGGGCAGTGGGGAGAAAGAGGGGGGTCTCGGGGCAGAGGTTTCGGTCGGGGGTACACGCAGGGAGGCAGAGCACAAGATGTCTGTCACTACTGTCACAAACCAGGTCATTGGGCGCGGGATTGTTATCACAAGCAGGCCAACGCCCAAAGAGGAGGAGCACATCACTACTCAGCTCCCAACCACCAGATGGCGCCACAGGCACCTACCTCTGGCCAGCAGGATCCACCTTGGGCGCCACCAGGTGGATACTACCAGCAATGACACACCCCACAGAGTAATCACACCATAGGGGGAGGAGCAGACCCTATGGTGAAGATGAGGGTCATGAATAAAGACCTATCATTCCTCGTGGACACTGGAGCTACCTATTCAACCCTCAATGAGCAGGGATTTGATGAACATGCCAGTGCGGACACTGTGTCTGTGATCGGTTTCGCTGGGTTGCAACAAAAACTGTCTCTAACTGAACCTCTCGTAGTAACAGCAGGACTTCAAACAGTGACACATCCATTTGTTCTGTCCACACGTGTACCTGTCAACCTGCTTGGAAGAGACTTGTTAAAAAAACTTGGTGCAACAATAATGTGTGAACAAACTGGTTTACGTGTTACTTTACCAAGTGGTGTGACCTGGACTTGTTCTGCTTCTTCCTCCTCTTTGTCATCACAGTGCTTGGTACAGCCGATACATGAGGAAGTAGCTGACATCTACTGGGCGTTGCTGCGCCCCGAGACACCTGAACACACTGGACTTTACTCTGCCTACTTGTTGTGGAGGCCATGGCTTGATGCTCTGCGTCCCTATGTCCCACCTCTAGATCCATTACATGTCACTCTCTTTTATGACCGTGATTCTGACGATTGTTACAGGGAGCATTTTGCTCAGCACTTGTAGGACACTGATTGGCCATTAATATCAGACCGGCTTATAGTAGGTCCACAAGGCGTGGCTTCTCACGTCACCCTCACACCATCTCAATTGGAGTGGTACATGATGTCGTCTGAAGCGATCCCACACGTCTCATTAGCTTTAGCTCCCACACATCAGGCTAAAGACTTGGGCCCAATGGTGAAGGCTGCTGTCTCTGCCACAGATTGGGTCCCAACACAAATACCTCAGCTCGCTTACTCATCATCAACCGACTGCTATAGCATTGACTTAGCTGTTCATGATGTAGGTAAGCTAGACCATGAGGTGATCTCCAGAGACCATGGCAGAGAAAAAACTGACCATTCAGATGTTCCTCATATGTTAGACACACTTCCTGCATCTCTCTGGTCTCAGGGACCTGAAGATGTAGGTCATGTTAAATGCCCCCCAATCTCTTTTGAACTGACCCACAACGAACCTATATGGTTGTATCAGTATTCTCATAGACCTGAGGCTGAACAAGGTTTGACTGACACAGTCCAAGGGTTGCTGAGAGCAGGGGTCCTCGAACACTCACATTCAGACTGGAATACTCCCATTCTACCTGTTGAGAAGGCGGGGACTGGAAAGTACAGAATGGTACATGATCTTAGGTCGATCAACGCCATACTTAAGACACCTACGTCACCAGTACCAAATCCCTATGTTGCACTGACCCAACTGACTCCGAACCAGAAGTGGATGACCTGCATTGATTTGGCTAACGCCTTTTATTGCCTGCCCTTATCAGAGGAATTGCGTGACATTTTCTCATTCACATTTAACGGTTGCCAGTACAGATACACTCGCTTGCCTCAGGGTTTTGCATTATCGCCAAGCATTTTCAATCATGTTTTAAAGAATATTCTTGTACAGCTTCCACTCCCCAGAGGCACCACTTTGGTCCAATATGTTGATGATTTACTGATAGCCTCTGAAACAGCACATGACTGTCTTACAGCCACTCAGGCTGTCCTGCTTCACCTGCATGATGCAGGTTTTAAAGTTAGTAAATCTAAACTTCAAGCAGTTCGTACACAGGTCTCTTTCCTCGGTAGGTTGGTCTCTGCTAATGGTACAACACTTTCACCAGAACACAGGGCGTCTATACTACATCATCCAAAACCCACCACTGTACAAGACATGTTATCCTTTTTAGGTTTAACTGGGTACAGCAGACACTATATACCTGATTATAGTGAACTCACCACTCCACTCAGACAGATGGTAAAAGATCAAGGTAACAGAAACCTGAAAGCAACACTTGTGTGGAACACAGATGCAGAGCATGTGTTTATTAAACTGAAGCAACTCTTGTCCAGAGCAGCTGATTTGGCTCTGCCTGACTACTCCGCCCCGTTTTTTCTTGATGTTTCTGAAGCAGAAAACACTGTTAATGGTGTTCTGTTTCAGAAAAAGGGGGGTGGTAGACAGGTGTTGATGTACGCAAGTGTGATGTTGGATGGTACTGAGAAGCGTCATCCAACATGTACACAGGCAGTGGCAGGTCTGGCAAGGATTGTTTCAAAAACAGCACACATCGTCATGGGACACCCACTACACATCCTAACGACACACAACATAGTAGCGTATGTTAATTCTGAGCTCTTTACAATGATATCCTTAAAGCAAAGATGCATGAGCAACATCCTATCAGAACCGAATTTATTGTTCCTGCATGAAGGCATAAACATGGCAGATGGTATGCAAACAACACAGGCACATGATTGTGTGCAAAAAGTGTACGTGGAGGAACGCACTAGACCTGATTTACAGACTGAACTCATACCACATTCAAATATACTCTACACAGATGGTTGCTGCTTCAGGCTTGAGGATGGGTCTTTGAGATCAGGATTTGCTGTGGTACAGCAGAATGGTGATGAGTACGAGGTACTGAGCTCAGGGCAGCTAGAAGGTCATCAGTCAGCTCAAAAAGCTGAAATTCAGGCAGTCGTTGAGGCTTTGAAAATGAGCAAAGGAAAAGAGGTTACAGTGTACACAGATTCGGCGTATGCTTATGGTGTAGTTCATGTGCAATTACCACAGTGGAAAAGAGCAGGTTTTCGAACAGCAGGTAACAAACCAATTAAACATGAGGAACTCATTAAGGATTTAGCTGACAGTTTGATGTGGCCAGCAAAAGTGGCGGTTGTGAAGTGCAAAGGTCATGATGTTACACAATCAGACACAGCGGAAGGAAACAGGCAAGCTGACAGAGCAGCCAAGATAGCTGCTGGCTATTTGCCAAGAGTCCAGATGGTGACAGTGGAAGAGGAATGTCAGAAAATGAATCATTGGGATGAGAAAAATGTAGCAGAGGCTCAGACTACAGCCTCCCCAGAGGAAAAGACATTATGGTTTAACAGAGGAGGTCAGAAAAAAGGGGAGTTTAAAGTATGGATAGGACCGAATCAGAAGTGGATCTTGCCTATGACTTTAAAACAGGCAGTATTTCAGGAAGCACATGGATTAGCACACGTGGGATGCAGACAAATGCTAAGGAATCTTCAACAATGGTGGCACCCTCATCTAAAAAAATATGGTAACAGCATATGTTGACACCTGTACTGTTTGTTTAAAGTACAACATTCGACCTACAGTAAAACCTGAACGAGGTTCTTTTCCTCTCCTGCACCGACCGGGACAGGAGATGATTCTAGATTACACTGATATGTTGGAACCTGTTAAAGGGTTCAGATATGTATTGATGTGTGTTGATGCATTTACAGGGTGGCCAGAAGCCATACCTGCAAGAAGAGAAGACAGCAAAACAGTGGTGAAGTTTCTGATTAACCATTATATCCCCAGACACGGTTTCCCAGAAAAAATCAGATCAGACAATGGCACACATTTTAAAAACACAGATCTGCAGGCTGTGGAAAAAATGTTAGGCCTAAAACATGCTTTTGGAACCGTGTACCATCCCCAGTCTCAAGGGAAGGTCGAAAGGATGAACCAGAATATAAAACAAAAATTGGGCAAAATCTGTGCACAGACTAAATTGAACTGGGTGGAAGCATTACCAATAGTATTAATGACCGTGAGAATTTCTGTTAATAATGGAACTGGCTTTTCTCCCTATGAGTTAACTACAGGTAGACCCTTTCCTGGACCAACCGTATGCTCACTGACCAGAGAGGAGGACCGTAAGATGGACCATAAGGTATACTTTGAAGAGTTAAAAGCATTAGTGTCTAACTTTACTCAGCAGGTCCACCACAAACAGAGCCTGACAGAAAGACCAGAGGAACCTGGTCTCCCCACCGCGGAGTGGGTCTTGCTGAGGGTCATTAAAAGGAAGTGGCAGGAGCCCAGGTGGACGGGCCCTTATCAGGTTACAGAGAGAACGTCCCACGCAGTCCGCCTCAGAGGAAAGGGGGACGTTTGGTACCACTGGAGCCAGTGTGCGCCTGCCTCAGAGCCAGGAAGAGCGAGAGAGCTGGCAGAAACCATCTAAAGTCGTAAAATTGGACATTCATGTCAAGGTAGACCAAAGCAGCCTGGTGTAGTGGCGTGCGGGCCCTGAAGGACTTTGTTTGAGTGGGTCACCGGGTGCTGGAATAGCCACATTTAGTACAGACACCTAGAAACGACAAAAACACGACATCTTAGAGTCTCACACTTCACGAAGAAAACTCAGAGACATAGGAGGAACGGTCTCTGAGCACCCCAGGGTATGCCCTGAGTACTTGTGATTGTAACAATATTGTATGACATGTGTACTAACCATTTTTCTCTTATCTTTTAATTGCAGTTTTGATTTAGAGCGCATCCATTTATTAACTTAGCTTGAAAGTGATAAGTATATTCAGTTTGTAACGTTAAAAAGAAATATCTATAATCAATTATAAGCAGTATATTAACAGAGTGTTATTTCGTATTCATTTTGTGTTAAAGGAACTGCTTGCCTGGCTGTCTGCTGAGGAAGTCGCTGTGCGAGACATCTTCATTTATTGAGTACAGTTTCTTTTTACAAGATCAAAATGCGGTGGCCACCAAAGCACGTGGTGATAGGGATAGGTGTTTTGTCATCCATCGTGTTGTCACTCATTTTCTCTTTTGAATATTTCTGCATTATTCCCGGTTTACCAGAGTGTGAGCAGCCTGGAGGTGTGGGTAAGGTGGCTCGCGCTGATCTGTATTATTATTGTGGTGGTAGACGTTTACTAACACATATCCCTCAGGATTCTGTGGGATTGTGTGCATTAGTACGCTTAGCTGCATCGTTAACCTTGATTGGCCCTCGTTTGGAAGTTTTAAATGACACCTCCATCTCTCCCAGTAGGAAGAGACGTTCAACGCATAATTTTGACCCCACTGTGGGCTCCACTACATATATTGATGCCATAGGAATCCCTCGGGGAGTTCCTGATGAGCACAAATTAGTAGATCAGATTGCGACAGGTTTTGAAAATTTACCTGTTGTTTCAGCATATTTCCCAATTACACCAAATAAAAATGTTGACCGAATAAATTACATACATTACAATGTCATGCGTCTGTCCAACCTTACCAGAGACGCTGTTGAGGGCTTAGCGGAGCAACTAGCTCCAACTTCTTTGATGGCTGTACAAAATCGAATGGCTCTAGACATGATTTTAGCTGAGCGACAAGGAGTGTGTAGTATGTTTGGTGAGTTATGTTGCAGTTTTATACCAAATAACACGGCGCCTGACGGTAAGGTCACTAGGGCCCTAGAAGGCCTGCGCACCCTCTCAAACGAGATGAAATCCCACTCTGGTGTAGATAATCCTCTTGATGAATGGCTCTTCAAAGTGTTTGGCCCCTGGAAGCAGATGATTGTGTCCATGTTGATGTCAATTGCAGTATTTGCAGCTATTTTAATCACATGTGGATGTTGTTGTATTCCCTGCCTGAGATCCCTGTCAGTACGTCTTATCACTTCCACTTTAGAGAAGCGTGACCCTGAAATAGCTCGTCAGCTCCTAATGCGCAGAGGTTATGAACTTTCTGATTTTGAGATGCAACCACGCCGGCGCAGAGAAGCATATTCTTCCGCTTGATGTCGACCTCTTTAGATGAGGTCGAAAGGGGGAATTGTTGTGAAATAAGATTGTGTTCCTTGTTGAAATCTGACTCCCACTTCTGTTTTACTTTGAAATTGGCCTATTTCCTGTTTTACTTTGAAGAGGCTCCCACAGATTGATTTCTGTTC
>NW_023619545.1:0-9195 GCF_014905685.2 Nematolebias whitei
TTTTCCTTCGAGCAGAAAACTGCACTCTCTTTGTCTAAAAACAGGGCGTTCCTTCACACAGCAAAACTAACTTTTCACCGCGCGTTCTGAGCCTGCTGTCATGGGATTGGCCAGTTTCAATCCAATCAAAAGTGTGAGACATCGTGTTACATTATGTAAACAGGAACAAAAATCAATTTGTGGGAGCCTCTTCAAAGTAAAACAGGAAATGGGCCAATTTCAAAGTAAAACAAGAAGTGGGAGTCAGATTTCAACAAGGAACACAATCTTATTTCACAACAATTCCCCCTTTCGACCTCATCTAAAGAGGTCGACATCAAGCGGAAGAATATGCTTCTCTGCGCCGGCGTGGTTGCATCTCAAAATCAGAAAGTTCATAACCTCTGCGCATTAGGAGCTGACGAGCTATTTCAGGGTCACGCTTCTCTAAAGTGGAAGTGATAAGACGTACTGACAGGGATCTCAGGCAGGGAATACAACAACATCCACATGTGATTAAAATAGCTGCAAATACTGCAATTGACATCAACATGGACACAATCATCTGCTTCCAGGGGCCAAACACTTTGAAGAGCCATTCATCAAGAGGATTATCTACACCAGAGTGGGATTTCATCTCGTTTGAGAGGGTGCGCAGGCCTTCTAGGGCCCTAGTGACCTTACCGTCAGGCGCCGTGTTATTTGGTATAAAACTGCAACATAACTCACCAAACATACTACACACTCCTTGTCTCTCAGCTAAAATCATGTCTAGAGCCATTCGATTTTGTACAGCCATCAGAGAAGTTGGAGCTAGTTGCTCCGCTAAGCCCTCAACAGCGTCTCTGGTAAGGTTGGACAGACGCATGACATTGTAATGTATGGAATTTATTCGGTCAACATTTTTATTTGGTGTAATTGGGAAATATGCTGAAACAACAGGTAAATTTTCAAAACCTGTCGCAATCTGATCTACTAATTTGTGCTCATCAGGAACTCCCCGAGGGATTACTATGGCATCAATATATGTAGTGGAGCCCACAGTGGGGTCAAAATTATGCGTTGAACGTCTCTTCCTACTGGGAGAGATGGAGGTGTCATTTAAAACTTCCAAACGAGGGCCAATCAAGGTTAACGATGCAGCTAAGCGTACTAATGCACACAATCCCACAGAATCCTGAGGGATATGTGTTAGTAAACGTCTACCACCACAATAATAATACAGATCAGCGCGAGCCACCTTACCCACACCTCCAGGCTGCTCACACTCTGGTAAACCGGGAATAATGCAGAAATATTCAAAAGAGAAAATGAGTGACAACACGATGGATGACAAAACACCTATCCCTATCACCACGTGCTTTGGTGGCCACCGCATTTTGATCTTGTAAACAGAAACTGTACTCAATAAATGAAGATGTCTCACACAGCGACTTCCTCAGCAGACAGCCAGGCAAGCAGTTCCTTTAACACAAAATGAATACAAAATAACACTCTGTTAATATACTGCTTATAATTGATTATAGATATTTCTTTTTAACGTTACAAACTGAATATACTTATCACTTTCAAGCTAAGTTAATAAATGGATGTGCTCTAAATCAAAACTGCAATTAAAAGATAAGAGAAAAATGGTTAGTACACATGTCATACAATATTGTTACAATCACAAGTACTCAGGGCATACCCTGGGGTGCTCAGAGACCGTTCCTCCTATGTCTCTGAGTTTTCTTCGTGAAGTGTGAGACTCTAAGATGTCGTGTTTTTGTCGTTTCTAGGTGTCTGTACTAAATGTGGCTATTCCAGCACCGGTGACCCACTCAAACAAAGTCCTTCAGGGCCCGCACGCAACTACACCAGGCTGCTTTGGTC
The DNA here is from genome assembly GCF_014905685.2 of Nematolebias whitei. Classification (NCBI taxonomy): domain Eukaryota; kingdom Metazoa; phylum Chordata; class Actinopteri; order Cyprinodontiformes; family Rivulidae; genus Nematolebias; species Nematolebias whitei. Next base: position 1,852 of record NW_023619545.1, read on the forward strand.
TACCTTGACATGAATGTCCAATTTTACGACTTTAGATGGTTTCTGCCAGCTCTCTCGCTCTTCCTGGCTCTGAGGCAGGCGCACACTGGCTCCAGTGGTACCAAACGTCCCCCTTTCCTCTGAGGCGGACTGCGTGGGACGTTCTCTCTGTCACCTGATAGGGGCCCGTCCACCTGGGCTCCTGCCACTTCCTTTTAATGACCCTCAGCAAGACCCACTCCGCGGTGGGGAGACCAGGTTCCTCTGGTCTTTCTGTCAGGCTCTGTTTGTGGTGGACCTGCTGAGTAAAGTTAGACACTAATGCTTTTAACTCATCAAAGTATACCTTATGGTCAATCTTACGGTCCTCCTCTCTGGTCAGTGAGCATACGGTTGGTCCAGGAAAGGGTCTACCTGTAGTGAACTCATAGGGAGAAAAGCCAGTTCCATTATTAACAGAAGTTCTCACGGTCATTAAGGCAATTGGTAATGCTTCCACCCAGTTCAATTTAGTCTGTGCACAGATTTTGCCCAATTTTTGTTTTATATTCTGGTTCATCCTTTCGACCTTCCCTTGAGACTGGGGATGGTACACGGTTCCAAAAGCATGTTTTAGGCCTAACATTTTTTCCACAGCCTGCAGATCTGTGTTTTGAAAATGTGTGCCATTGTCTGATCTGATTTTTTCTGGGAAACCGTGTCTGGGGATATAATGGTTAATCAGAAACTTCACCACTGTTTTGCTGTCTTCTCTTCTTGCAGGTATGGCTTCTGGCCACCCTGTAAATGCGTCAACACACATCAATACATATCTGAACCCTTTAACAGGTTCCAACATATCAGTGTAATCTAGAATCACCTCCTGTCCCGGTCGGTGCAGGAGAGGAAAAGAACCTCGTTCAGGTTTTACTGTAGGCCGAATGTTGTACTTTAAACAAAAAGTACAGGTGTCAACATATGCTGTTACCATATCTTTTAGATGAGGGTGCCACCATTGTTGAAGATTCCTTAGCATTTGTCTGCATCCCACGTGTGCTAATCCATGTGCTTCCTGAAATACTGCCTGTTTTAAAGTCATAGGCAAGATCCACTTCTGATTCGGTCCTATCCATACTTTAAACTCCCCTTTTTTCTGACCTCCTCTGTTAAACCATAATGTCTTTTCCTCTGGGGAGGCTGTAGTCTGAGCCTCTGCTATATTTTTCTCATCCCAATGATTCACTTTCTGACATTCTTCTTCCACTGTCACCATCTGGACTCTTGGCAAATAGCCAGCAGCTATCTTGGCTGCTCTGTCAGCTTGCCTGTTTCCTTCCGCTGTGTCTGATTGTGTAACATCATGACCTTTGCACTTCACAACCGCCACTTTTGCTGGCCACATCAAACTGTCAGCTAAATCCTTAATGAGTTCCTCATGTTTAATTGGTTTGTTACCTGCTGTTCGAAAACCTGCTCTTTTCCACTGTGGTAATTGCACATGAACTATACCATAAGCATATGCCGAGTCTGTGTACACTGTAACCTCTTTTCCTTTGCTCATTTTCAAAGCCTCAACGACTGCCTGAATTTCAGCTTTTTGAGCTGACTGATGACCTTCTAGCTGCCCTGAGCTCAGTACCTCGTACTCATCACCATTCTGCTGTACCACAGCAAATCCTGATCTCAAAGACCCATCCTCAAGCCTGAAGCAGCAACCATCTGTGTAGAGTATATTCGAATGTGGTATGAGTTCAGTCTGTAAATCAGGTCTAATGTGTTCCTCCACGTACACTTTTTGCACACAATCATGTGCCTGTGTTGTTTGCATACCATCTGCCATGTTTATGCCTTCATGCAGGAACAATAAATTCGGTTCTGATAGGATGTTGCTCATGCGTCTTTGCTTTAAGGATGTCATTGTAAAGAGCTCAGAATTAACATACGCTACTATGTTGTGTGTCGTTAGGATGTGTAGTGGGTGTCCCATGACGATGTGTGCTGTTTTTGAAACAATCCTTGCCAGACCTGCCGCTGCCTGTGTACATGTTGGATGACGCTTCTCAGTACCATCCAACATCACACTTGCGTACATCAACACCTGTCTACCACCCCCCTTTTTCTGAAACAGAACACCATTAACAGTGTTTTCTGCTTCAGAAACATCAAGAAAAAACGGGGCGGAGTAGTCAGGCAGAGCCAAATCAGCTGCTCTGGACAAGAGTTGCTTCAGTTTAATAAACACATGCTCTGCATCTGTGTTCCACACAAGTGTTGCTTTCAGGTTTCTGTTACCTTGATCTTTTACCATCTGTCTGAGTGGAGTGGTGAGTTCACTATAATCAGGTATATAGTGTCTGCTGTACCCAGTTAAACCTAAAAAGGATAACATGTCTTGTACAGTGGTGGGTTTTGGATGATGTAGTATAGACGCCCTGTGTTCTGGTGAAAGTGTTGTACCATTAGCAGAGACCAACCTACCGAGGAAAGAGACCTGTGTACGAACTGCTTGAAGTTTAGATTTACTAACTTTAAAACCTGCATCATGCAGGTGAAGCAGGACAGCCTGAGTGGCTGTAAGACAGTCATGTGCTATTTCAGAGGCTATCAGTAAATCATCAACATATTGGACCAAAGTGGTGCCTCTGGGGAGTGGAAGCTGTACAAGAATATTCTTTAAAACATGATTGAAAATGCCTGGCGATAATGCAAAACCCTGTGGCAATCGAGTGTATCTGTACTGGCAACCGTTAAATGTGAATGAGAAAATGTCACGCAATTCCTCTGATAAGGGCAGGCAATAAAAGGCGTTAGCCAAATCAATGCAGGTCATCCACTTCTGGTTCGGAGTCAGTTGGGTCAGTGCAACATAGGGATTTGGTACTGGTGACGTAGGTGTCTTAAGTATGGCGTTGATCGACCTAAGATCATGTACCATTCTGTACTTTCCAGTCCCCGCCTTCTCAACAGGTAGAATGGGAGTATTCCAGTCTGAATGTGAGTGTTTGAGGACCCCTGCTCTCAGCAACCCTTGGACTGTGTCAGTCAAACCTTGTTCAGCCTCAGGTCTATGAGAATACTGATACAACCATATAGGTTCGTTGTGGGTCAGTTCAAAAGAGATTGGGGGGTATTTAACATGACCTACATCCTCAGGTCCCTGAGACCAGAGAGATGCAGGAAGTGTATCTAACATATGAGGAACATCTGAATGGTCAGTTTTTTCTCTGCCATGGTCTCTGGAGATCACCTCATGGTCTAGCTTACCTACATCATGAACAGCTAAGTCAATGCTATAGCAGTCGGTTGATGATGAGTAAGCGAGCTGAGGTATTTGTGTTGGGACCCAATCTGTGGCAGAGACAGCAGCCTTCACCATTGGGCCCAAGTCTTTAGCCTGATGTGTGGGAGCTAAAGCTAATGAGACGTGTGGGATCGCTTCAGACGACATCATGTACCACTCCAATTGAGATGGTGTGAGGGTGACGTGAGAAGCCACGCCTTGTGGACCAACTATAAGCCGGTCTGATATTAATGGCCACTCAGTGTCCTGCAAGTGCTGAGCAAAATGATCCCTGTAGCAATCATCAGAATCACGGTCATAAAAGAGAGTGACATGTAAAGGATCTAGAGGTGGGACATAGGGACGCAGAGCATCAAGCCATGGCCTCCACAACAAGTAGGCAGAGTAAAGTCCAGTGTGTTCAGGTGTCTCGGGGCGCAGCAACGCCCAGTAGATGTCAGCTACTTCCTCATGTATCGGCTGTACCAAGCACTGTGATGACAAAGAGGAGGAAGAAGCAGAACAAGTCCAGGTCACACCACTTGGTAAAGTAACACGTAAACCAGTTTGTTCACACATTATTGTTGCACCAAGTTTTTTTAACAAGTCTCTTCCAAGCAGGTTGACAGGTACACGTGTGGACAGAACAAATGGATGTGTCACTGTTTGAAGTCCTGCTGTTACTACGAGAGGTTCAGTTAGAGACAGTTTTTGTTGCACCCCAGCGAAACCGATCACAGACACAGTGTCCGCACTGGCATGTTCATCAAATCCCTGCTCATTGAGGGTTGAATAGGTAGCTCCAGTGTCCACGAGGAATGATAGGTCTTTATTCATGACCCTCATCTTCACCATAGGGTCTGCTCCTCCCCCTATGGTGTGATTACTCTGTGGGGTGTGTCATTGCTGGTAGTATCCACCTGGTGGCGCCCAAGGTGGATCCTGCTGGCCAGAGGTAGGTGCCGGTAGCGCCATCTGGTGGTTGGGAGCTGAGTAGTGATGTGCTCCTCCTCTTTGGGCGTTGGCCTGCTTGTGATAACAATCCTGCGCCCAATGACCTGGTTTGTGACAGTAGTGACAGACATCTTGTGCTCTGCCTCCCTGCGTGTACCCCCGACCCCAACCTCTGCCCCGAGACCCCCCTCTTTCTCCCCACTGCCCTCTGGGCCGTCCCCGAGGATATACAACAGGAAGCGGGGGTTGGGCGGTTACAGGACACTGATAAGCAGCCTCAGAACACTGAAAAACAGTGTCAGCTTGTACCATCTGTTTTGACTCTTTTTTAAATTGAACTACATCCCTAGCCTGTTTCAATTGTAGCTTTAAGAGCTGCGTTTGCATATCTTTCAGTTCAGAAGAAGTTTTAGTCTCCTCATCAACCACACATTGCAGATGATGAATAAGATGCCGTTCCCACTGGGCAGCATCTGCTGTGGGCAAATCAGGGTTAATTTTCATTGCCTTACTGACTGCTGTGGGTACACCATCAAGTATTGCTTGTCTAAAAAAATACTTTTGATTTTCCCCCTGACCATGGCAGTGTGTTCTGTCATACCAGTCCTGTTTACACAAATCTAAATATGCAGTGGGGTTCTGACCAGGCTTCCAGGTGAACTTAGGAACCCCTGTACCTTCTGGAAGGGGATAAGCCTGTCTGAGAGCGGCAGCAAATCTCTGATACTGCAACAACATGCAAGTTGAGTCAGGTATGTTACAATTCCACCCAGCAGCTCTCTCTATCTCATCCATCCTAGTAGAAGTTACACACCTTCCCAACAGCGCCCTCATGTCTCCCACAGCTAAATTAATACCTTTAGTTAAGGAGTCCACTACATTCAACCACTTACTTCCTCCTTCTGTGAGGGGAGGGAGTTTGTCCACTAACGCCTGCACATCACCTAGCGCAAGAGGTTTATAACGTATCTGATTTCCTGCCTGCAGAAGGGGAAAAGAACCAGTACTTAACAATGGATCCACGTTTTCAACAGGGATAGAAGCGTGATCTGGTGGTGGAAGAGCTGCAGACAAATCAGAAGTAATTCGTATTGCTTGTGGCCAAAAAGGATTCTGTACGCGTGTCTGGGGCGTGGCAGGCAATTGGTGAGTACAGGTGAGCGGGTTTTGAGACAACCCTGCACGATTCTTCCAACCCTGCAGACCCACGAGCACGCCCTCTCCATCCTGGGAGCTGTCAGAGGGAGATGCTGAGGGTGCAAAGAGGGAAGAAGTGTGCGAATCAGGGTGTCCTGTGGGATTAGCAGACTGACTCCACCCATCTTTAATTACCCATTGCTGCGTGTTCTTTGTGTTCCCTCCACCCTCGGTTTGGAAAGGTGTACTGGTGGACTGTGTAAAACACGGCTTCATTCCTGGTGCCACAAGGGGTTTTGTTTTAACTGGGATGGGTGACTCCCCCCTCAGCTGCGAGGGGGTGTCAGTGACCTCCCCCACCTGTTACCTTCCCTCTGTTATGTGATATATAGGGTACATTCCTGTGGGGGGATGTGCTGACTGATTGCTACTTGAGTTATAAGGAGGGGGAGCTGAACTACCCACTTCCTCACTCTTTGTTTTAGGCTGCTCCACCAGTTGCTGTTTTCTCAACAAATGGGACGAACCCTGTGCCACAAAGACCAATTTCAACCACTCTTTCCTTTCATATTTAACCTCCCTCATTAACTTTCTGTATTTACCTTTCTGCAGGGCGTTCGCCTCTCTTTTTTGCTTGTCAAACTTATCCTCATCTCTCGAGCATTCTTTAATTTTATCCCACATTAAAGATATCACATCTTGTCCCTCTTGAGCATTATTTTCTATTTTTTGTAATTTTTGCACGAGAGCTTTTTTTTTTAGCTTTTTATTATATTCCAACATCTCTAGTGCTTGTCTCACAATTTCAACTTGCTCCTTTACCGGTTTAAAACTTTCCTGCTCGCACTTTTGTAACATGACACGCTGCGCCTCTGTGTCCATTCTCTCAGGAAATTCAAACACACACCCCACACTTCTTTGTTTATTGTCACTGGAAAATTCTGGAACTTTTTTTTTTCTTCTACACATTCATACTGTGGTCCTATATTTGACAAAAATACAAACAACAAAATAAACAAACAAGATACTGACCACTTATTTCAACATTCACGCGAGTCAGACGCCAGGAATAATCACAATGGTCACCCTTGAAACTGTTGTTGTTTGTTTTGTTTTTTTAAAACAAAATGTGTTGACTTCCCTTTTAATATCCTAGAAGACAGCAATATTTGTGAACCTGTGACTTATACTCACCACAGATCATAAGTTATTTTATTCAACAAATCTAATTATTAGTTCTGATTTTATTTTAATCTATTCGGTGCGTGCGTCGTATTTAATTAATTACTATTCCACCCAGTCCCGCAGTTACTTAATGAACTTCCAATTTTTAAGTAAGTTTAAATTAACACTGTTTTCAGTTAGACACCACCCTAACAAGTTTACAGTTCAACTTAGTCTCAGAGTTACAGGGATGACGGCGAATAAATGATTTATCCTACAAACCCCACCCCCTCTGGTCCAGAGCCCCGTCGGACCCTGGTTGGCTTGACTATTGCGTGATTTATCTGGGACTGGTTTTATTACGTTATCTTACTTTTATCTTATTCTTACAGTCGACGTAAACTTCTCTATTTAAAACTATTTATTTGGGAGTCATACACACTGAGCAAATTTGCCTATAGTAAGCCCAATTTACAGATTTCGTAATCAACAGGTTCTGCTTACCTTTTTTTTATAGCGCGCAGATTCAGTGTGAAGGACTCGGTAACAATTTCTCAAATCTCGGTGGAACCTCCATTTTGTTGTGTTTTTTCCTTTTAATTCTCCACCCGAGCTCTGTTACCGGTCATCCTGCAGGAGGAGTCAGACACACACTGAGAATACAACAAACGCACCTTCAAGTTTACGAATATTTAATAAGCAAAGAAAGTCAGAAGTCATAGATTCAAAAAGTCACAGATTCACAAGCATAAACAGTGGATTAGTTAAATGCAGTCATTATTTTAACATATTATCAATTGGATACATCCATTAATCTATACGATACAACCTTATTAAGGAGGAATCTGATG
>NW_023619546.1:0-9181 GCF_014905685.2 Nematolebias whitei
GCTGCTGCTGCAGCCCCGTCTCTGGTCTCTGGTTCTCCAGCTGCAGCTTTGTCTCTGGTTCCCGCTCCGGCTCTCCTGGTCTCGCCGCCCGCTCCGGCTCTCCTGGTCTCGCTGCCCGCTCCGGCTCTCCTGGTCTCGCCGCCTGCAGACCCCTCGCCGGACTCGCTGCCTGCAGACCCCTCGCAGGACTCGCCGCCTGCTGTAGCAGCCCGGAACCCATCTCCTGCAGCTGCAGCCCCGATCCCTGGCTCCCCAGCTGCAGTCCTGTCTCTGGTCCCCGTTCCTCCAGCTGCAGCCCAGCCTCAAGTGGGTCCCAAGCCTCAAGTGGGTCCCAAGCCTCAAGTGGGTCCCAAGCCTCCAGTGGGTCCCAAGCCTCCAGTGGGTCCCAAGCCTCCAGTGGGTCCCAAGCCTCCAGTGGGTCCCAAGCCTCCAGTGGGTCCCAAGCCTCCAGTAGGTCCCAAGCCTCTAGTGGGTCCCAAGCCTCTAGTGGGCCCCAAGCCTCTAGTGGGTCCCAAGCCTCTAGTGGGTCCCAAGCCTCTAGTGGGTCCCAAGCCTCTAGTGGGCCACAAGCCTCCAGTGGGTCCCAAGCCTCCATCACCTGCTGCTGCAGAACCCGGCTCTTACCCCACAGCTGCAGAACCCGGCTCTGATCCCGCAGCTGCAGAACCCGGCTCTGACCCCGCAGCTGCAGAACCCGGCTCTGACCCCGCAGCTGCAGAACCCGGCTCTGACCCTGCAGCAGCAGATCCCGGCTCTGACCCCGCAGCTGCAGATCTCAGCTCTGACTCATCGTCTGCAGATCCTGCCTTTGTCTCTTCGGCTGCAGAGCCTGCCTTCGTCTCTTCGGCTGCAGAGCCCGCCTTCGTCTCTTCGGCTGCAGAGCCCGCCTTCGACTCATCGGATGCAGAGCCCACCTTCGACTCATCACCTGCAGAGCCCGCCTTCGACTCATGGCCTGCAGAGCCTTTCTTCGACCCATCGCCTGCAGAGCCTTTCTTCGACCCATCGCCTGCAGAGCCCGACTTTGACCCATCGCCTGCAGAGCCCGTCTCTGATCTCCCGGCTCCTGAACTCAGGTCCAACCTCCCGGCTGCTGAACTCAGGTCTGACCGCCCACCTGCTGAACTCAGGTCCGCCCGCCCGCCTGCTGAACCCTCATCTGGTCCCATAGCAGCAGAATCCAGGTCTGGCCCCGCAGCATCTGAACCCCATCCTGACCCAACAGCTGCCAACGTCCCGTCTGACCCAGCAGCAGCCAGTACCACCATCTCTGGCCCAGCAGGAGCCAGTACCACCATCTCTGACCCAGCAGCAGCCAGCACTACCATCTCTGGCCCAGCAGCAGCCAGCACCACTATCTCTGGCCACATTCCATCCTTCCCCGAACTCTGGTCCCGCTCTGGATGGTCCCCGGGCCGTCCGCCCGAACTCTGGTCCCGCTCTGGACGGTCCCAGGGCCATCCGCCCGAACTCTGGTCCCGCTCTGGACGGTCCCCGGGCCGTCCACCCGAACTCTGGTCCCGCTCTGGACGGTCCCGGGGCCGTCCGCCCGAACTCAGGCTTGCTAGGAACGATGCCCAGGGCCGTTCATAGAAATACTTGTGTTTTGTTTATTTTTGTTCCCAGGTCTACCCTGTCGGTTTTTGTTTAGATTTTCTTTTTGTGCCCTCCATCTTTGTTTCCCCCATCCTCCCACCCATTCTGTGTTTTCTGTGTTGTGTTCTAGGGGACGTCAAGAGCCGTCCCTTGAGAGGGGGGTTATGACAGGCTCTGTCCCTGTCTGTTTTCTTTTTATTTATTTGTGTTCCCCGCTCTGCTCTTTGTACTTTTGTTGTTCTGCTCTTTGTGTGATTTCTGTTCCTATATATCTGATTCTGTTGTTTTCCATTCAATCCTCAGTCTTTATCATTCACACCTGTCCCTCATCAGCCACCTGCCCAGGTGCTCTCATTACTCACTCTCCCTCTGTCTTATAAAAAGCCTTTCTCTCCTCCACTCCTTGTCCGGTCATTGTTCTGTATTCACAGACATCTCAGTCCTCCTCTGTCCTGTCTGTTTTTGTCCACCTGATGATCTGCTCTGCCTGTTTACTCTGATGTCCTGTTCTGTCTTGTTCTTGATCCTGTTTTGCCAGAGTAAGTTTTGTTGCATCGACAGCGTTTTTGTTTTGTTGTTTAAATAAATTATTTTTTATTTAAACTCCTGCCTCGCTCGCCTGCCTGCAAATGAGTCTCAACTTTGAGGAATGTGACACAGATGTTCTCTTGCTGGCGCTACAGTCTCACTTCCTGAAAAACAAAATCTTTTGTACAAACTTGACGTCACACCACACATTTCTTTATTTAAACCACATGACATGCAGTAGAAAGATGTTGGCTACAAAATTAAGAATGTTGCTTCATACACAGATTACACCTTACCACAGAGTGGGTGGAGCTACATCCCTACCTGTAACATGTGGAGAAAACAACTTTGTGAACATCTCTCTTGATTTTGCAGAGGCTCGGAGCCGAGAAATAGCAACACTTCGCCTGATGGTGCTGCAGAATCGTATGGTTTTGGACTTACTGACAGCCTCACAAGGTGGTGTATGTCAAATTATTGGAACATCATGCTGTACTTACATCCCAGGACAAAACGACACCCACACTGAAGAAGCAGTCCGCTCCTTACGGAACTTGAAAGGAACAATGGACACAGACTACCACTCAGGTCCCAGCTGGGATCTGTGGTCATGGTTCACCTCTGGACTGTGGTGGCAGTTGTTAAAAATCTGTACTCCAGTAATTGTAGTTTTCATTCTCTTCTGTCTTTTCTTCTCTTGCATAGTTCCATGTTTGAAGAAAATGATGATGAAAAGTTTTACTGGAGTACTCGTTAATCTACACCAGGCTTGTATGAATAATGAACATGATGACACTGGTGAATACGTCTCCCTGCACCCAGAATATGATGACATTGATGGATACGCCTCCCTGCACCCAGTGAGATGCCATGACTATGTTAACCTGCCAAGAGAAAATGCAGATTGATTTCGGTGCTGAAAGTATCCTGACATAACTGGTACCGAGATGATTTATCAGCATTACTTGGCCATGAACTAGACAACGAGAACTTCATCCCCTGATGATTTTATGCTTTGACCTCAAGCTCAATTGCTATAGCTAAATACTATTTGTTTATGCCTTCTCCGCCTTTACAGATTTTACTCATGCAGTTCATAAAGAACTAATGCTCATAAAGAGCTTGTTCTACTCAGTTTTTACTGTCTCTTAATTTTATGAGTTCATACTGATTATGTTTTGATTGGTTTTTGATTTTATGTTTTTATTATTTGAGTTGCTTTTTAAGGAATGCAGAGTGAGCCTGCAAAGGTCGTTGCCATTCGGGGCCTGGAACGATGACGTGTTTTTCCTACCCACTAATCTAACATCTGCCCGGGGGGGTCCTCATCATTCACTCCGCATTCCTAGAAAATACATACTTAATAATAATTATTTGATTATCATGTTTATAATCTCAGTTTAAATGATAAACAGGAAGGAATGCTGGAGAGTTTTGGACAATTGATCATTTGAACTGTTTCTTTCTTATCAGTACACTTGTTTCAACAAAGTTTCTGTGTGTGTAAGAGCGCTTGGTCATCTGCGTTACGTAAGATATTGTTGGCTGGACACAGCTGAGAACAGTTCGCCCTAAGTGTTCCCAGAGGATGTTTGACCTTGCAGTTCCTGTTATCTAAAACTGCCACGTCTGCACTATCTGACATTGCCAGAAAATTTGTTCTTTCTGTATATGTTCTCCTAAATGCTCTAATAAAAGCCGACACACAGAAGCAAGTTAGACTTTGTTCTGACTCCGGTTAGACAATTGTCTCTCTTTGCAAATATATGCATCCCTTGTAATCTCACTTTTGTTCACTCGTGTGGTTATTTTTTAACAGGTGCTAGTTCTTAGCAAAACCCCTACAGACACTGAACCCCTCATTGCCTCCGATATGTGTTCTATCGGTGTATGAATGTGATAAAACGCTGATTAGTCTCTTTAGAATTATTTCCCTCTGTACTCCGGTGAGGAAAGATGTGTTTCCCGGCGCTCTATACCTCCCCCGCTTCCCTGCTTGCATTCTTTCATCCTGTGAACCCTCAAAAAGCCTCTTTTTTTCTGCATACCTCTTAATTGGAAGGATCAGCTGGTCTCTCAACAAAATCCATCAACTTCTACCGACAGGAGTCAGGTAAGGAGGACCCTCTTACCTCGACGGAAACAAATTAGATTCATGATGACAACTAGATTCTACTGTTTGGGTTGGTGAAATCTTGGATTGTCTACAAATTCGTGTGGATGTGTCGAAGCTTGACAGTGCTCAGACTGAATTTGGAGAGCTGCTACAGGGAGCTGGAATAGGCTGTTATCATGATTGTAAACTCACTGGCAGCACTCATGAATGGTGGGAATAATCTTGGAGAAGCTGTGAGCTCGACTTTTGGCGTAAAGGATCAATTTGGCTGTTTTGGAGTTTCCATCAGAGGAATATATACCAGTGAGACTTTAAAAAAGGCAGAAACAGCTATTCACAAGTTCTGCCTGACCCAAAATTATGGCCTTGATGCCAGACTTATCTCAACTCCTCCTGGAATGTTTTGAAAACAACAAAGATGCTTTGACTGTTTCCTCACCCCTCCCTTCCCCAAGGCTGTGGACATGTGACAGAACCTCAACTGAACTGAAGATGAATGTCACCTCTTATCTGGACAATGGCTGAGGGGGGGGGGGGGGGGGGGGCCTCTGGACTATGCTACAACTTTCCCTTAAAAATTCAATGTTCTCACCAGCCTATATGTAAATGTATAACGTCTGTTTATGTTGCTTTGCTGTGATTGGTCTTTTTGATGTCTCAAATCGTGCCCTGTCTAGGACATGGCGTGAGAGATCTTTTTTTTATACCGTCTCTCCTCATGTTTTCTTTCCATTTCTAACCACTGCTTTTGTTTGTCCAAACAGGTCTCACTTGTAAATGAGTCTTTGAGGCTTAATGTGATTAATCTGTTTAAATAAAGGTTGAATCCAACATCACTGTTTGTGAAGATCTAAACAGGCTAACTCAAGCATTAACTCAGATTTTATTTAGATCTATTTGTATCCATGGTGACATGCACTGGTCAACTTTAACTACTCACGTACAAATATGGGCACAGTAAGGTTTGTAACTTGGAATGTCAATAGAACCAGTACTCAACAAAAAAGATTAGGAATTTTTAACCAGCTTAAAAGATTACAGGCAGATGTTGTCTTTTTACAAGAGATTCATAAATCTACGATAACTGCAGACGATCTTAAATCAACTGATTTTCCTAATGTGTTTTGTGCCTGCTATAACTCAAGACAAAGAGGAGTGGCAATATTAATACACAAAAATGTTAACTTTAAAATACTAGACACAGTCACAGAACCAGAGGGTAGATATTTAATAATAAAACTTTATATAAATAACTATAAGTTGTGTATTGTCAGTATACATGCCCCAAATGTAGATGACACCTCTTTTTTTCATGATTTTTTCTCAGCACTTTCTGATCACTTGGATTGCTCACTTATACTTGGAGGTGACCTCAACTTTGGTCTAAATGAAGAATTAGACAGATGTAGTAGAGCAGGAACTCAGCGTAGTTGGTAGTCCATAAATATAGTTAAACAGTACATGAATGATTATGGACTTTGTGATGCATGGTGATCTCTTCACCTGAATCGTAGAGAGTATACTTTCTTCTCTTCTGTCCATCACTCTTACTCTCGTCTGGATTATTTTTTAGTCAGCAGCTCATTGTTGACGGACATCTCAGACACTGAGATTCACCTTATAGCTCTCAGTGATCATGCTCATGTCTCTTTAAATCTAGCAAACAGAAAATAAATCCCCAAAAGTATAAACTGGAAATTTAATACATCACTGCTTGAAGATGTAGATTTTATCAAATATTTTACAGAAGAGTGGGCTTCATATCTGAAGTATAATGACGTGCCAGGAACATCAGCATCTATTCTCTGGGAGGCAGGTAAAGCTGTAATGAGAGGTAAAATAATTTCATTCTCATCACAAAAGAAGAAAAAAGAAAATAAACATATTCAGGAACTAGAAGAAACCATTAAATCGTTAGAAGCCTCTCAAGATGAAGAAATGCTGGATAAAATGCGCAAAGCAAAATTGGAATTAAAAGAATGTATTAACAAAAAAACTCAATTCTTAATACGACTTAGAATCGAAAATTTTGAACAGAGCAATAAGTCAGGTAGCTTTCTAGCTAAACAGCTCAAGATAAATAAGGAAAAAACAACTATAGTTGGTGTTAAAGACTCGACTGGGAATACAGTTTACGACCCTGAAAGAATTAACAGCATTTTCAGAGATTTTTATAAAGACTTGTATTCGCCCCAGATAAACCCATCAGATAATGAAACTAATGAATTCCTGGATAAAATAACACTTCCTAAACTATCAGATAGTCAAACAATGGAGCTGGATTCACCACTGACACCAGTGGAACTCCAGGAAGCCCTCAAAAGCATATCCAATAAAAAGGCTCCAGGTCCAGATGGATTCCCAGCAGAATTCTATAAAGAATTCTGGAATATCCTGGCTCCACTATTTCACAAAATGCTACAAGAAACTGAGAAAAATAACAGTCTTCCAAAAAATATAAATTCTGCCAACATTAGTCTCCTGTTAAAACCAGGCAAAGACCCTGTATTACCTACCAGTTATCGTCCAATATCTCTTATCAACGTTGATCTTAAAATAATTTGTAAAGCCTGTCACGGTCAGCGGCCCCCGCTGCCCCCCTCATCTGCCAAGCCTCTGCCACCTCCTTCAAGCTGCAACCAAGAAACCAACTGTCACGGTCAGCGGTCCCCGCTGCCCCCCCCATCTGCCTAAGCCTCTGCTCCTTGTGTGTCTTCTGCTTTTGTGTATCTGTTCCTGTTATCTCACAAACTAAATCATTTCCTTCTTTTTCAAGGTGTTTTGTAAATGTGTCACTTTAATTCTGAGTTCTGTTTGACTGGTTCTGTCTCTGTCTGCTTTTTATGTTTTTTGTTGTTCTGCTCTGGGTGTGATTTTCTGTTTATCTGATTCTGTTATTTTTCCTCTCATTCCTCAGTCTGCTTCTCCACTCTGTCTTTATCATTCACACCTGTCCCTCATCAGCCACTTGCCCAGGTGCTCTCGTTACTAACTCTCCCTCTGTCACATAAAAAGCCTTTCTTTCCTTCACTCCTTGTCCGGTGATTGTTCCATGTACTCAGACATCACAATCCTCTTCTGCCTTGTCTGTTTTCTGCTACCCTGATGATCTGCTCTGCACTATCCAATCTGCTAAAAGTAAGTTTTGCTGCACCGACAGCCTTTTGTTTTGTGGTTAAAAGAATAAATTGTTTTGATTTTTGAACTCCTGCCTCACTCATCTCTCTGCAATTGGGTTCCAACATTGAGGTTCGTGACAAAGCCCTCTCAAAAAGATTAGAAAAGGTAACTCCTCTAATAATACATCCAGACAAAACTGGTTTTATAAAAGGGAGACATTCAGCCACAAATTCATGCAGATTATTTAATTTAATAGATTATTCTTACAGTAAAAACAATGAAACTGCAATATTCTCTCTAGATGCAGAAAAAGCCTTCGATAGAGTTAACTGGAAATTTTTATTTGCAGCCTTACATAAATTTGGTTTTGGAAATTATTTCATAAATTGGTTACAAATATTATACAGTTCTCCTTCAGCATGCATTAGGACAAATAATCAAATATCTGCTAGTTTTGCTCTGCAAAGGGGCACCAGGCAGGGATGTCCACTCTCCCCCTCACTGTTTGCTATTTTCATCGAACCACTAGCCACAGCAATCAGGCAAACTACAGATATTAAAGGCATAAAATGCAAGAACAGAGAGCACAAAATCAGTCTATATGCTGATGATGTGCTGCTCTTCCTCCGGCATTCACCAATCTCCATCTCTCAGGTTATTGGAATGATAACCTCTTTCTCAAAAGTTTCAGATTACTCTATAAACTGGCTAAAATCCACAGTTCTGCCAATTAATTGCTCTTTCAACAATTCACTTACTACACAACTGCAATCAGGGAATATTATATATTTGGGTATCAAAATTTCGCCTAAATTGGCATATTTAACAAAACTAAACCACACCCCACTTTTAAAGAAAATTGAGGATGATCTGGCTAAATGGAAATCTTTACCCATATCTCTCATGGGAAGGATCGCATCAATAAAAATGATGGTTTTGCCTAGAATAAATTATTTAATCTCAGTGATCCCAAATAAACCATCATCTGACTGGTTTAGATCCCTGGACTCCTCAATTTCTAAATTTCTATGGAAAGATAAACGCCCTCGTATTAGATTAAAAACACTACAGAAATCCAAAGATAAAGGAGGACTAGAACTACCCAACTTTTATTATTATTTTCTAGCCAACAGGCTAGAATACATCTCAAAATGGATAAAACACACACCCCTTGATGAACCTTGGCTAGACGTAGAACAGACACTTTGCAATAATATAATGATCTTGGACCTTCCATTCATTAGCTCAAACATAAAACGACAGGAATGCTTTAAAAGCATCAATATCAGCTCCTCTCTGACAGCTTGGTGGGAGTTTCTTAAAATGACAGAGTCTTCACTAATCCCATGTAAACGTACACCCATCTGGAACAACCCTGACATCCTACAACAGAATAAGATGATAAACTTCCCAGGTTGGAGGTGTAAAGGAATTGAATATTTGGAACATATATATGAAGAAGTGGACTACATCCCATTTAACAGATTAATAACACAATATGGGATTGATAAGAATAAATTTTTAGAATATCAACTAATTAAATCTATAACCAAAAATAAATTTAACCTTAATAACACTAGGATTGAAATGTCAACAAGTGTATTAGAATTCCTTAATCTTAACCCTCCCAAATTACTATCTAAGGTTTATCAGAAACTCAGTAAAGTAGATGAATCTATATCTCTTCCAATTGTAAAATGGGAGACAGACTTCTCAGTTAATTTTGACCAAAACTTTTGGTCGCAGATCTGTCTGAGAACTTTAAAGATGATTCTAAAACAGTTAAATCTGGTCCTCTGGACATTCAAAAAAAAAAAAAAA
>NW_023619547.1:0-9180 GCF_014905685.2 Nematolebias whitei
AGGAGTAATGGTCTCTTTCAGAGACCAAAAGGGGGAAAATGTAAAGATGCTCTTATCTGCTGTGCTGTATTGCTCGATGTATCACAACTGTATCTTGTCCTTTATCTGTATCTGCTTGGCTTTTGGATCTGTTTGCCTTTTGGTATCAACAAGTACAGAGTGAACTAAGTCAGAGAATGTATTTAAGTTTTTTGTGTACGGGACATGAATTAACAGGGAGCTGCTGGTGTGTATGTCCCACCTGATGACAAGATCACCAAGTAAACTGGAACGGCAGAAGAAAATGATAAAACAACTCCATAAAAGGACTTTCAGGAAATGAAGACATCAGTTTGAACTAGTTTAGACAAAGAAGTGTAAGAATGTATGACACATCTCTGGGTGGAGCTTTTGTGTTTAAATACAGGAGATGCTGAAGCTCCAGTCAGACGTGTCTTGGGTTTTTGCTGTGTCTCTGTTGGTTTGGGGTAAGAGCGTCTCCTTTCAGCTGCAAGCTTTAATAAATGTTGGTAATACTTTTTAACTTGAATCTCTCTGACTGATTATTGTGTCTTTTCTCCATGTATCTCCGAACCAATGAGAGGAACAGGTGAATAGGCTGAAAAGTCTGAGTTGTGTTAATTGTCCTCGATAAGTTTAATTATCAGTGTTTGTGTGACATACAATGTGGTGTTGAATGAATAAATAAAATAAAAATTAAACCTGATGTCTTCATTTTCAACTTTAGTAACACACAATATGTTTCACATCATTTTATTCACATAGTTTGAATTACATAATGTCCAGATAGCTTCATTTAATTCAATTCAATTCAGTTCAATTAAAAAATTCTTTATTAATCCCAAAGGGAAATTATTTTGTTGTTGTAACTCGTTATCCTCATTTCATTTAAATGTTTTAGATACTGATGGCTGTAGGCAGGAAGGATCTCTTGTAAAGGCCCATCCCACAGTGGATCCCAAGAAACTGGATGCAGATGCTGTCCGATCCATCCACCCAGACTCGGCTGGCCTCTCGGTTCGAGAAGGGGTTCTTTGATCAGTTCCCTCGGGCTGTAGGACTGCCTGAATGCCGGGCAGAACTCCTCCCAGAGCCATGGCCATTCAGTGGCCATTTAGCTCAGAGCTTCATTATATATCTCAAACTTAAGATAAATACTGTTAATTATTATTAAACTTATTATTTAGCACATTTAGATGTTATAGTGCAGCGCGATGTGTGCGCGTGCCTCTTTCTTTAAACAGTGATATTAGAAATGGATCAGACTGTGTCTCTTCCAACACAGATGTCGGTCACAGCACCTGGAATCTGACGTAGATTAACTACGAGATTAAAAATATATTCCATCAGTCGTAGTTCCGAAAGCAGTGTGTCCGCCGCCATGTTGATAGAAATTTGCCATCTGTCCACACGTGCGTGTGCGCATGTGGTTTAACACAAAGTCTCAGCTGAGATGTTTACATTATAAGTGGGTGCTCAGCGAAAAACCTCCACTCTGGAAGGTGAGTTGAGAAACCTCCGGATTCAAAGAGGGGGGCCACTGGTGTCATGTAAATGAACAGCAGAACCACCGAGAGAAAGGAGCGGATTCACTCAAACTACGCACCGTGTAAATGGCCCCTTATAAGACTGAGCTGAATACAGCACCTCAGACTGAAGAAGTCTTTTGGATGAAAGACGAAACGTTTCTACAATTTTTTGTTTTGTTTAGTTTTTTTGAATGTCCGGAGGACCAGATTTTGTAACGAACCCCCTTACGGTTGGACCAAAATCACCGCACAAGGTCAAAATTAAATTATATTTATTTTCAAGATGAAGTGTTGCAGATTGGACCGGTTCTGGTACTGGTTCTGGTTTGGGTTCTGGTTCGGGTTCTGGTTCCAGATCAAGAACAAGTCTATGAGGCAGAGATCGGTTAGTGGTCGTGCAGGAGATAGTGAAGAGCAAAAAGTCAGAATGTGGAGGACCACTAACCATCTCAGATGATCTTGGGGGTTCTGGAGACTGACGAGGTCTAAACTGATCCGGATCACTGCTGGAGAAGCTGAGTCCAGTGAGGGGCTGCAGCCGGCCGCAGCGACAGATGGGTGGTGAGTCCATTGAGCGCAGAGACGTGGTCAAATAAGTCTGGGTCCAAAACCGGAGAGCAGATGACAGGAGGTATCGGAGGAGAAGACAAGGAGATGTAGTCGTGCAGGGGAAGGTCAGAACCGAAGGCAGAAGACGTGGTAATCCACGGGGTCGAGCAAGAGATGATGTCCAGGTAAGTCGTGGTCCAGGAGCCGGGAGGTCGAGCCAAGAGGTAGGGACAGGAATCAGGAGTGGGACAGGAACGAGGAGACAGGTAAACTATGACAAAGAGACACTAAGGCTATGGGGAAACAAGGCAGGGTCATGAATGCGAGGTATCTACTTACAGTGAACTGTTTTCAACTACCGGGCACCCAAGAGAAGAAAGAGTGAAGCTTTTAAAGGATGAGAGTGAGTGCAGCCAGTTGAGTTTAAATCAGCTGGTGCTGGCTGCAGTGAAGACAAAACTAAACAATCGTGACATCACCCTCAACCAGCATGCAAAGAAGACAAACCAAAACGCACATGTATAAATAAAAATTACCTGAGCAGACAGAATAAATGAAACTTACAGAAAAGATCTATTGCAAACATTAAAGGGTGATCAGGGTGACAGAAAATAAAATCTATGGGACGTGATTCGTGACAGATCCCCCCACTCAAGGAACGCCTCCCGGTGTTCCACCAGGTTGCTCGGGGTGCAGGCGATGAAAGTCCCGGATGAGAGTACGATCCAAAATGTAATGGGAGGGAACCCAGGACCGCTCCTCTGGTCTGTATCCCTCCCAATCGACGAGATACTGGAGCCCCTGACCCCTTCATCTAGAACAAAGAAGTCGGCGAACAGTGTAGACGGGAGAGCTGTCAATCAGACAGGCGGGTGGGGGGGAGCAAACAGGGGAGTGGTACTGGGAGGAAACGACTGGTTTGACACAAGAGACATGGAATGTGGGGTGAATACAAAAAGACTTAGGTAATGACAGACGAACAGAAACAGGATTAATAATTTTGGATATGGGGAAGGGTTCGATGAAACGGGGGACGAATTTACGAGATGAAACTTTAAGTGGGAGGTCCTTATTGGACAACCACACTCTCTGTCCCACAGTATGGTTGGGTTGTGGAGTTCTGTGGCGGTCAGCCTTACTAGTGTAGACTGCCCTGGATTTTAAAAGAGCCTGTTTAGCCCTCCTCCAAACTTTCTGGCAGCGGAGGGCAGCCATGTGGGCTGAGGGAACAGATGCTTCACATTCTTGGACCGATACAATAGGGGGTTGAAAACCAAAAACAACATAAAAAGGGGACAAACCAGTGGCTGAAGAGGGGACAGAATTAAGGGCATGTTCGACCAAGGGCAGTGATGAGCTTCATTTCTCTGGATCCTTTTAGCATAGGAGCCTCAGTTTGCCCTCCACCTCTTGATTAGCCCTCTCTGTCTGGCCATCTGACTCAGGGTGGAAGCCAGAGGAGAGGCTAATGGAAATACCCAGAAGGTCACAGAACTCCTTTCAGAAGTGGGAGACAAACTGAGGCCCTCGATCAGAGACAATGTCCAGTGGCAGTCCGTGGAGCCTAAACACCTCCCGAGCCATAATGAGGGCTAAGTCCTTGGAGGAGGGTAGCTTAAGCAGAGGGACTAAATGGACCATTTTTGAAAATCAGTCAACGATGGTTAAAATGACCGTGAAATTATTGGACGGTGGGAGACTAGTAATGGAGTCCTTACCTATGTGCGACCAGGGGTGCGAAGGACGAGGGAGAGGGTGAAGTAATCCTGAATGGGGGCTTCTGGAGGTCTTGGACTAGAAACACACCAGACATGATCGCACATAGGCCCGGACGTCCTTGGTCATGGTCTCCCACCAAAACTGAGCCCTGACAATAGACAATGTTTTAGTTAGACCTAGGTGACAATATAACAAGGAATTATGACAGAAATTCAACACCTTTTTGATCATGTCAGAGGGTACGTACAGATGGTTCTGAAGGCAGTTGACTGGAGGAGGACGTGACTGGCTGGAGCTTCTCAAGTCCAGTTCAAACTGAGTGATGGCCAGGCGAGCACTCTCAGGGAAGATAAAGTTCTCCTGAGCTGAGGGGGAATTATCCTCCTCCAAAACACGTGACGGCATAAGGCTTGGTATTTTTCTTGCCGGGTCGGTATGACAGGGTGAAATTAAAGCGAGAAAAGAATAGTGCCCACCTGACCTGGCGAGGATTAAGGCGACAAGCTGACCTGAGGTACTCCAGGTTCTTGTGGTCTGTCCACACCTGGAACAGGAATCTGGAGCCCTCCAACCTGTGATGCCACTCCTGCAGGGTGAGTTTAACAGCAAGGAGCTCCTAATCTCCAACATCATAGTTGTGCTCAGCCGACGAGAGGCTCCGGGAGAAAAAGGCACAAGGGTGAAGACGCCCCTCCTGGCCACGCTGATTCAGAACGCCCCCCACCCCAGTACTGGAGGCATCAACCATAAAAGGTTCGTCGGGGTTGGGAGCAGAAACAAACAAATTCTTTAATTCATTAAAAACTGTCTCTGTTGCGGTGGACCAGTGAAAGCGACACTTAGTAGAGGTGAACTCGTGAAGAAGCTTGGCCTTCGGGCTGTAGACCTTTAATGAAGCGTCTGTAAAAATTGGCGAATGCCAAGAACTGCTGAAGCTGTTTGCGGTCCTTAGGGTTGGGCCAATTCACCACAGCAGAGAACTTGCTGGAGTCCATCTCCATTTTGTCAGGAGAAACAATAAATCCCAAAAAAGTGGTAGACACATGAAATTCACATTTTTCAGCCTTTACAAGGAGGCTGTTCTGGAGGAGTCTGGTGAGTACAGATCTGACGTGTTTACGGTGAGAATCTAGGTCCTTAGAAAAAATGAGTATATCATCGAGATAGACAAAAACAAACTTGTTTACCATGTCTCTCAAAACGTCATTTACTAAGGTTTGGAAGACAGCCAGAGCATTGGTTAACCCAAAAGGCATAACTAAGTATTCATAGTGACCAGTCGGGGTGCTAAAGGCTGTCTTCCACTCATCATCTTCATGGATACGGACCAGATGATAAGCATTACGGAGATCAAGTTAGGTGAAAATGTTGGCTCCTTGAAAAGAATCAATTCGGAAGACATGAGGGGTAGTGAATACTTGTTCTTTATCATGATTTTATTGAGTCCTCTAAAGTCTATGCATGGACAAAGTGGGCCATCTTTCTTTTTAACGAAGAAGAAACCTGCCCCAGCATGTGAGGCAGATGATCGGATGATGCCTGACCGTAATGAGCCCTGGATGTACTCCTTCATAGAGAGTTGTTCAGGAGCAGAGAGAGAGAGTATAACGCACATCTAGGAGGAGTGGAGCCTGGGAGTAGATCTATTACACAGTCATAAGGGCGGTGTGGAGGCAGTGAAGTAGCTTTTGTCTTATTAAACACCTCTTTTAGAGCACAATACTTTTTAGGAACTTTGGAAATGTCTGGATAATAATTCTCATTCGGAGTAATGGTTTCGACAGGAACTACAGCGTCAAATAAACAAGTGGTCAAGTACTCCTCTGACCACACTAAAATCTCCCTCCTCCTCCAGTCAAGATGAGGGTTGTGTTTGGCTAACCACGTGGCTCCCAACACAATCGGAGCCTGGGATTTAATAACCAAAAAGGTAAGGCTCTCTTTGTGGTTGCCACCGAGACACAAAACCACCAGTTCCATAACTAAAGAGGAGGAGTTCAGAGGATGGCCATCGAGAGCCACCACAGAGAGTTCATGAGCAGATTTACAAAGTTTTATTCCTACAGACTTAGCGAAGTCGTAGTCTATGAATTCGGTATCAGCACCGGAGACTATAAACACATTAACCAGGGACCGGGATTTTTCTGGTGTAATGAGATGAGCAGAAACTATAAACTGTGAGGACAGTTCTTTGGGACTGGTTCGGCTCAGTAGACATCTCCTCTCGTCTACCGAGTGACCCCTATTACCGGACAGTTGGTGACGATGTGTCCTGGCTCTCCACAGTAAAAGCAAAGATGTCCCTTGCGTCTCCTCTCGCGTTCAGACTGCGTGAGTCGGCTCCTGCCTAACTGCATAGGTTCCTCTGTAGGTAGAGGAGGAGAAACAGGTGTATGGCTAGTGGGTTGTGGTTGGAACCGCAACTCACCAACATGTTTGGGAACTGGTGAAGTCTTAGGTCCCCTTTCTCTAGCTCGTTCGGCCAGTCTTAGATCCACCCTGGTGGATAAGTTTTCAAGGTCCTGCAGAGAGTCAGTGTAAAGTTTTGTTGCCAAACCATCTTTAATGTTGTCGTTCAAACCCCTGTAGAACACATCGGTGAGGGCATCCTCATTCCAGTGGCTGCCAGACGCTATGGAGTGAAACTCAATGATATAGTCTGTGACTCGCCTGTTACCTTGTTTTATGGAGAATAACCGTCTGGCAGCCTCACGCTCAGGGAGAACTGGGTCAAACACCCTGCAGAGTTCCTTAGTGAACGCCTGGAGAGAGTAAATGTTAGTAGAGTCCCTCTGCTATTCAGCAGTTCCCCACTTCTTAGCTTTGCCTGCAAGTAAAGAAATAATGTACACCACTTTAGCTTTATCAGAAGGAAAAGAGGATGGTTGTAGCTCAAATTGGATCTCGCATTGAGTAATAAATACCATACCATACCAATTTATTTATAGAGCACTTAAAACAGCAACAAGGCCAACCAAAGTGCAGTACAAAAGAAAACAAGCATGCACAGCAGACAGGAAAACATAAAATAAAAATACAGATACAAATAGCAGCAGAAGCTAACTAAAATGGCCAACAGTGTAGAGTACAGACTGGACCAAAACAAATTACACCGTGTTAAAGGCAAGAGAATAGAAGTGGGTCTTCAAGCGAGACTTAAAGACTGAGAGTGTGGGAGCCTGCCGGACACTCAGTGGCAACTCATTCACAGTGGGGGAGTGGTGGCGCAGAGGTTAGAGAGGTGGGCTTGTGATCCGAAGATCGCCGGTTCACGCCCCGGCCCCGACAACATCAAAAATTGTGGGTGGGGTAGGTGAAACACCCACACTTGCCCCCACCCTCATTCGCCCCACTCTGGGCCCATGAGCAAGGCCCTTAACCCCCCACCATGTGCTCCCTAAACAGGTCTCTCTTGAAAATGAGTTCTCGTGGCTCAATGAGACTAACCTGTATAAATAAAGGCTAAATGAAAAAAAAAATGAAAAAAATTCCACAGTCGTGGACCTGCAACAGAGAAAGCCCTGTCACCTCTGAGCTTACGACGGGTTTCTGGGACTGAGAGAAGCATCTGGTCTGCTGACCTCAGAGAGCGCGGTGGGACATATGGCTGCAGAAGATCAGTGAGATAGGATGGGGTGGAACTGTTCAGTGATTTAAAAACATACATGAGAATTTTGAATTGGATCCGAAGGTGAATGGGTAGCCAGTGCAGGGAGGCCAAAACTGGAGTAATGTGCTCTCTATAGCCTGTACCAGTTAAAAATCGGGCTGCAGCATTTTGGACCAGTTGTAGACGTGCAATGGATGACTGACTGATTCCAAACAGAAGTGAATTGCAGTAATCAAGCCTAGATGTTATGAAGGCGTGGATCACTGTCTCAAGGTTCTTTTTGGAGAGTATAGGCTTCAGCTTAGACAGCCGTCTCAGCTGAAAAAAACAGGATTTGACCATCATGTTTATGTGACTGTTGAGTTTTAAGGACGGGTCCATTATCACCCCCAGATTAGTGACCTTTTGTTTCTCTAGCGGGGCTAGAGAGAAAAGGTCAATGTCATGGTTCATGAGTGAGCCACTGGGATGGAACAGCATGACTTCAGACTTCTCCTCATTGAAGCTTAAGAAGTTTAAAGCCATCCAGTCCCGGATCTCAACCAGGCAGTCAAGAAGAGGCTGAATAGAGCGTGTGCCTCTGTGCCTCAGGGGGAAGTAAATTTGGCAATCATCGGCGTAGAAATGAAAGGGTATGTTGTGTTTGCGGAAAATAGCACCTAGTGGCAGCAGGTATAAAGAAAAGAGAAGGGGACCAAGGATGGACCCCTGCGGTACCCCCCACTGGAGCACTGTCGATGCCGAACTAAAATCTTTGATATTGACACAGAAGGTTCTGTCAGAGAGGTAGGACCCAAACCATTTAAGGGCTGACCCTGTGATGCCCACCCACTGCTCCAGTCTAGAAATGAGGATCTTGTGGTCGATGGTGTCAAAAGCAGATGGACGACACTGGTCCAGTTCCCCTGTAAAAAGTTCAGGTGGGGTCAATCTTGGCTTCCTGACGGGTTCAGAGCGGGGTCTAACCACCACTGAGTCCTGAATGGAAGTCTGAGGGATTAAGTTTTTAAGCATGCAGACCATGTCCTCCATGCCAGACTCCAACTTTATAATAGCTCCTTCTCTTCCAGAGAACCAATCTACTGGTGGTGAGTGGTCCATTCTGGCCCGGTAGTTCTGTAACCAACCCCTTTACGGTTGGACCAAAATCACCACACAAGGTCAAAATTAAATGATATTTATTTTCAAGATGAAGTGTTGCAGATTGGACCGGTTCTGGTACTGGTTCTGGTTTGGGTTCTAGTTCCAGATCAGGAACGAGTCTATGAGGCAGAGATCGGTTAGTGGTCGTGCAGGAGATAGTGAAGAGCAAAAAGTCAGAATGTAGAGGACCACTAACCGTCTAAGATGATCTTGGAGGTTCTGGAGACTGACGAGGTCCAAACTGATCCGGATCGCTGCTGGAGAAGCTGAGTCCGGTGAGGGGCTGCAGCCGGCCGCAGCGACAGGTGGATGGTGAGTCCGTTGAGCGCAGAGATGTGGTCATACAAGCCTGGGTCCAAAACCGGACAGCAGATGACAGGAGGTACCGGAGGAGAAGACGAGGAGACGTAGTCGTGCAGGCGAAGGTCAGAACCGAAGACAGAAGACGTGGTAATCCAAGGGGTCGAGCGAGAGACAATGTCCAGGTAAGTTGTGGGTCCAGGAGCCGGGAGGACGAGCCGAGAGGTAGGGACAGGAACCAGGAGCAGGACAGGAACAAGGAGACAGGTAAACTATGACAAGGAGACACTAAGGCTATGGGGAAACAAGGCAGGGTCATGAGTGCAAGGT
>NW_023619548.1:0-9177 GCF_014905685.2 Nematolebias whitei
TTTTTTAATAGGATAGAAAGAAAGAAAAGACAAAGTAAGACTCCAAAATATAAGAAATATATACAAATAGAGCACACGTCAAAACACCCGGCCACTGTCTGTTCACCTGCAAAGAACATGACAAAACATAGCAACAAAATACATATGTATAAAGAACTTAAAATATTCATGGCTTTGCAGTAAGTTTCCATAAATATATATACCCATACCTACGCCTATATACATACATACATACATACACATGAATATACACTCACATACATATCTATATATCTACATATAAAGCCTAAATAAGCATCCCTGCTTCTATTTGTGTGTGGTTGTGAGCATGCATAAGTGTATAAGGCTTCTCTAATAGAACATTTATTAGTAACTGTGAAGCAGCAGAGACCCGACCCCCAAGACCAGAGGCAGATGAAAAAGGGGGGACCAGAGTCCAAGACCCCAGGAGGGACCCCGACCGCGGAGCCCCCAGAGCCACCCACACAGGACGAACCACTCACCCACCCCCCAGAACGGACCACAGGGGAGAACCGGAAGATCCCCACCAGCAACCACATACAGTGACCCCCCGGGGCCAACAGCGACAAACTCATAGGCCCCCGTCGGCACCCGCCGCACCGATGTAGGTCCAGGTCCAGGCACCGAGGCCCGGGCACCGAGGACTCACACCACCCAGGCCAAGGCCTGACAGGGCCAGAGGACCCGAGCCCCACCAGGCAGACACCAGGCCGAGCCGACACACGCCCAAGCGCCCAGCCCCCGATACCAAGGGCCCCAAGCGCGCCGGCAGGCAAGGGCACACCCCACCAGGGGGCCGCGCGATAGGGGCGCGATGCCAAGCACCCCCAGTTGTATCAAAGAGGGGGCAGTCCGAGTCTTGGCCTAACAAATATCCATTCATACACAGACACAATCACACTATCCCAACCTCAATCTCACATTCATTCACTCAAAGACATACAATAACGATACATTTCATTCTTATTCCCGATACACACTCTAAACCCCCCAGGTCCAAGACATGTACCCGCCCTCTACAGGGGGCAGCCCATGCCCAAACCCAGGAGGTAAACCCATTCATTCCTGAGCGGAGAAGAGCCAATACCCCAGAACCGGCCCAGGCCATGCCCCGCCGACAGGACACCCCCCCACCATGAAGAGGACACGCCACCAACCACCCCCACACACCGTCAACGACCAAGCACGCACCCCCAGCCGACCGCCTGCCAGGCCCCGGCAGCCACCCCGGTCAGCGGGCCAACCATGTCACCCAAGAGCCAAGCTCAGGGGGTCCAAATAACCCCAGGGAGAGCACAGCGCCAGCACCGCCCACGGCAACCCAGCTCAGTCTTTTAAATAGCACCGTCTCAGAGTGGATCAACCAGTTTTGCTGTTGACAACCAAAACCAGCTGATCACATGCTCAAGAAGGACCATCAGCCTAACAATGGATCATTAGCACACTGATGGCTGTTTATTGTTCACAGAGGGCTGAGTGATACTAGCAATCAGAGCATTGTAAGAGGGGGACAGTTGAACCCGGAGGCCTCCACCCCTGTTTAACGATGGACGATTTCTTTTCACAAAGATGGCCTCCTTTACTCCTCTCTCAAACCATCGTTCCTCTCTGTCCAGGATGTGAACATCTTCATCCCTGAAAGAGTGACCGCTGGCCTGGAGATGAGTGTAGACCGCAGAGTCCTGGCCTGATGATGTTGATCTTCTGTGCTGGGCCTTTTGGCCAGTGGCTGTTTTGTTTCCCCGATGTAAGACTGATCACAGCCCTCCTGGCACTGAACAGCATACACAACATTGCTCTGTTTGTGCCGGGGGACTGGATCGTTGGGATGAACTAGTCTTTGCCGTAATGTATTTTGGGGTTTAAAAGCCACTGGGACATTATGTTTAGAAAATAAACGTCTCAGTTTCTCTGATACTCCCTCAACATATGGAATGACCACTGGTCTGGGTCTGGGTTCCTCCTTTTCACCTGTTGGCTGACTGGAGTCCTGTTTGGGTTTCTTCTCTGCTTTCAGGAAGGCCCAGTTAGGATATCCACATTGCTCAAGAGCCTGTCTTGTGTGGGATTTCTACTTCTGCCTGGCTCCTGAGCTAGTGGGGACGCTGTCTGCTCTGTGATACAGAGTCCTGATGACTCCTAACTTGTGCTCCAAAGGGTGATGGGAGTCAAACTGCAAATACTGGTCTGTGTGGGTGGGTTTGCGGTACACCTCAGTTTGCAAATGTCCTCTATCAGAGACTGAGACCTCATAGTCCAAGAAAGCCAACCTGCCATTTTTTACATCTTCTCGTGTGAACTTGATGTATTTATCCACAGAGTTGATGTGGTCAGTAAAATGTTGGACTTCCTGAGATTTGATTTTAACCCAGGTGTCGTCAACATACCTGAACCAATGACTTGGTGGTGTCCCTGAAAAGGACGTCAAGGCTCTCTTTTCTACCTCCTCCATGTACAGGTTGGCAACAATAGGAGAAACTGGAGACCCCATAGCACACCCATGTTTCTGCCTATAATATTGCTCCCCATATGTGAAGTAGGTTGACTGCAGGCACAGTTTCAAGAGTTGACACAGTTGTTCTGTGGAAAGTGTGGTCCTGCTGCTCAGAGTGGTGTCTGATTTTAATTTTAAACTGACCACCTCTACTGCATCATCAACAGGAATGCACGTAAAGAGTGATGTGACATCAAAAGAGACCATTGTTTCATCAGTCTCCATGATGACATCCCTCACCTTGTCCACAAAGTCCATGGTGTTTTGTATGTGGTGTTCTGAGCTGCCAACTAAAGGGATGAGTACATATGCCAGATATTTGGAAACATTGTAAGTGACAGAGTTAATCATACTAACAATTGGTCTTAAAGGTACACCTTGTTTGTGGATTTTAGGTATACCTAAATGCCGTGACTGAGTGTGTGACCGACTATATAAACTTCTGTGTAAACAACACCATCCCCACCAGAACAGTGAGATGCTTCCCCAATAACAAACCCTGGATTACCACTGACCTGAAGGAACTGCTAAACCAGAAAAAAAGAGCCTTCAGGGAGGGAGACAGGGAATTATTGAAGAGCACACAGAATCAACTTAAAGTCAAGATAAGAAACAGCAAGGAGGTGTACAAGAAGAAGCTGGAGAGCAAGCTCCAACAGAACAATATCAGAGAGGTGTGGTCAGGGATGAAACAGGTCACGGGCTTCAAGCAGAAGGAGGATCAGAAGGATGGAAGCCTGGACAGAGCCAATGAACTGAACACATTCTTCAATAGGTTCAGTTCAGGAACAAGCTCAGTATCCTCCTCTCTTGCCCACAGCCAAACATACATACCACCCTCCATTGCCCCAAGGCTGTCCTGTCATACCTCAAATATTGTATCTACCACCTCAGTCATGGACCCTTCTTCTACATATTGGTCTTCAACTAAATCAGAAGATGCTGATACCTCCTTTGCCTCCCCCCTCTGCGTCTCCAGAAGTCAGGTGAGGAAGCAGCTGGAGAGACTGAACCGGAATAAGGCTGCAGGTCCAGATGGTGTCAGTCCCAGAGTCCTGAAGGTCTGTGCAGAGCAGCTCTGTGGGGTTTTGCAGCACCTCTTCAACCTTAGCCTGACCCAGGAGAAGGTTCCAGTGTTGTGGAAAACATCCTGTCTTGTTCCAGTGCCAAAGAAAACGCACCCATCAGTCCTCAATGACTATAGACCTGTTGCCCTGACATCCCACATCATGAAGGTCCTAGAGAGACTTCTGCTGACCCACCTGACTAGACAAACAAGCACATATCAGGACCCACTGCAGTTTGCTTATCAGCGTGGACTTGGAGTTGAAGATGCCATCATACACCTGCTTCAGCAAACTCACTGTCATCTAGAAAAGGCAGACAGCACTGTGAGAGTCATGTTCTTTGATTTCTCCAGTGCATTTAACACAATCCAGCCTGATTTGCTTTGTCAGAAATTCCAGAAGACTCGGGTGGAGGCCTCAACAATCACCTGGATCAAAGACTACCTGACGGACAGACCACAGTTTGTGAGACTGAAGGGTTGTGTGTCTAACCAGGTGGTCAGTAGCTCAGGAGTACCACAGGGGACTGTACTCTCACCATTCCTTTTCACTCTGTACACCTAAGATTTCCAGTACAAAACAGACTCCTGTCATCTGCAGAAATATTCTGATGACTCTGCAGTAGTCGGGTGTATCAGAGATGGACAAGAAGCTGAGTACAGGGAACTGGTGAACCGCTTTGTGGCATGGTGTGGAAACAATCATCTCATCTTGAATGTGAACAAAACAAAGGAGATGATTGTAGATTTCAGGAGAATCAGGAACAGATCCAACCCTATTTTCATCATGGGAGAAGAAGTGGAGGTGGTAGAGAAGTATAAATACCTTGGAGTTCACCTGGACAACAGACTGGACTGGAAATGCAACAGTGAAGCCATCTACAAGAAGGGACAGAGCAGACTGTACTTCTTGAGGAAGCTGAAGTCCTTCAACGTTTGCAGCAAGATGCTGCATATCTTCTATAAGTCTGTTGTAGAAAGTGCTATCTCTTCTGCCATCATCTGCTGGGGCAGCAGCACCAGAGCAAGTGACTTAAAAAAGATCAACAAGCTCAGAAAGAAGGCTGGCTCAGTTCTGGGGACTCCTCTAGAACCGTTGGAGATGATTGTTCAAAGAAGGATTCTTCATAAAATGAAGAACATTATAGACAACCCTCAGCATCCTCTTCATCAGACTGTCATACAACAACAAAGTGTCTTCAGTCAGAGGCTTCTTCAAATCCGTTGTAGGACAGACCGCTACAAGAGATCCTTCCTGCCCACAGCCATAAGCATCTATAACAACTCATTAATAAAACCAGGATGATGAGTTACCCAACATATAATTTCCCTCTGGGATTAATAAAGTATTTTTGAATTGAATTGAATTGAATGTACACATTGATTTGCTGATCTGTTTCTGATTAATAAAAACTTGGCACGCTTTACTAACAATACAACAGAACATTACTGTAGGCTGATTCACCTCTGAAGGCATCTAGATTACTGGCATATAAAAGTTTCAGGAAAGGAATAGATTTAAAAGGAAGATGGATGAAGGAAGATTTATGTTTGTTGACCAGAATTAGCACGCTTCTTTCAACACCAGCTCAAACCCCCGGTCCACTTAGTGCATGACAACTCGTGACGTCTCTTTACCTTTGCAGTGGATGGATCAGCTCCAGTCTAGATGTCCCTATGCACGCTACCTTTACGGCGTTTCCGGACAGGGTGGCTGGTCATCGTCAGAAGTTGTGTGGTTTACTCCGTTCAACAGAACAAGCTTCCTTCGAAGTTGTAGGGCGTTACGCCCGGGTGAGTTCACAGCGAGGCGCTGTGACTCCGCTGGGATGGATGGACCCTCGTCTCATGGTCAAATCCATCGGCTATTGATTAAATCTGAAAGTTCCTTAGGAACTCTCAGGAAGACTCCATAGTCCCAAGAAAGACTCAGGAAAATTGCAGGAAGACCACCAGAAGACTCCAGAAGACTGGAAAAGACTCAAGAAGACTGAGTCCAAAGTTCCACTCAGAAGTGGAAGACTCTGGTGAAAAAACTGAATAGTTCCAGGAAGTGTTGACTTTTTAAAGAGTACTCACTTCCGGTCACTTGGTGCTTCCTGATTGGTTGAATCAACCAGCAGGGGCGGTGTTTCAGTAATGTCAGAGGGTTATTAAAAGTCAAAAAGACAGCAGGAATGTTTACGAACGATTAGTTCAGACAGAGGAATGTTATGGCGAAGTGAGACAAATGCAGATGCCAGTTGAAGTTATTTACTGTCTGCTAGGTTTAAAAACAAGACACTTCGTTCTAATAACTTGCTTTCTGACTGTCTCTGACTTTCGACCGACATCACTACTCCTCATTCAGACAGAAGATCAGAATGCATAATTACTTTGTAAATAGACATTTAACTTGATTTCTAATTTTAATGAGGTTTAAAAATCATTAATATTGTTTTACAGTTGATTTAAAATGAGTGGTTCACTTCAAAAGTTAGAAATGTATGAACTAAACACACTCTGATTATCAAGATATCCTAAAATAGTAATGATAATGTAAAAAGAAGAGTGTTCTTTCAATTGATTAATTCAGGATACAATTAAATAGTCTCTTGATGAGCTACTTTGTATTTCTGGATTCAAATCACTGAAATAACAGTTCCTGTCCCATGAAGGTCTTCAGAGACAGATTGTTGTCAGAGGCCTAGTTCATTACAATTCTAAAGATACTAATTAGTGCTTCATCACATTCATACACCGATGGGACACATCAACGAACAGGGGAGTGGTACTGGGAGGAAATGACCTGTTTAACACAAGAAACATGGAAAGTAGGGTGAACACGTAAGGACTTGGGTAATGTCAGACGAACAGACACGGGGTTGATAACCTTAGAAATGGGAAAGGGTCCAATGAATCGGGGGGCGAGTTTGTGGGACGAGACCTTAAGAGGGAGGTTTTTAGTGGCCAGCCACACTCTCTGTCCCATGGCATAGTCGGGTTGTGGGGTTCTGTGGCGGTCAGCCTTTCTAGTGTACGCCGCCCTGAATTTTAAGAGAGCCTTTTTGGTCCTTCTCCAGACTCTCTGGCAGCGGAGGGCCGCCATGTGAGCTGAGGGAACAGAGGCTTCACGTTCCTGGACAGAGACTGCAGGGGGTTGAAAACCAAAAACAACATAAAAGGGAGACAAACCGGTGGCTGATGAGGGAACAGAATTAAGGGCATGCTCGATCCAGGGCAGTGATGAGCTCCATTTCTCTGGATCCTGTTGACATAGGAGCCTCAGTTTGCCCTCCACCTCCTGATTAGCCCTCTCCGTCTGGCCATCTGACTCAGGGTGAAAGCCAGAAGAGAGACTAATGGAAATACCCAGAAGGTCACAGAACTCCTTCCAGAAGTGGGAGACAAACTTAGGCCCCTGATCAGAAACAATGTCTAGTGGCAGTCCATGGAGCCTAAACACCTCCCGAGCCATAATGTGGGCTAGGTCCTTGGAGGAGGGTAGCTTGAACAAAGGGACTAAATGAACCATCTTAGAAAATCGGTCAACGATAGTTAGAATGACCGTGAAATTATTGGATGGTGGGAGACCGGTAATGAAGTCCATACCTATGTGCGACCAGGGGCATGAAGGACAAGGGAGAGGATGAAGTAATCCTGAACGGGGACTTCTGGAGGTCTTGGACTGGGAGCATGCCGTACAGGATCGCACATAGGCACAGACATCCCTGGTCGTAGTCTCCCACCAAAACTGAGCTCTGACAATAGACAAAGTTTTAGTTAGACCAGGGTGGCAGAATAATAAGGAGTTGACAAAAAATTAAACACCTTCTTGATCATGTTAACTGGTGTAGTGAACCTGATCTGACCCTGATCTGACCCTGATGACCTCAAATCTATCAGATGGACAGGGACTGTTATTTCATTGATCTGAATACAGTCTGAGCCATCTGGTGACTTTCTTTCTTGAATTAATCAAGCAGAAAAGACAATTCTCTATGATCATCACTGTTTTACAAATGTTTGATAATCAAAATTGTGTTAGTTCACTCAATGTTAAAGGTTGAAGAGAACTACTCATTTTTATTTTACATAAACAGTAAGTAATGATTTTTATTCCTCATTTAAAGAAGAAATCAGGTTAATATGCATTTCTTGATTTTTCTGCCTGCAATGTAAGTATGTTAAAGGTCGGTTTTCGGTCAACTAAAATGTTTACCGAGAAAAATGTCATGTTTAACTATTCGAGAAGATACAACAGAGTGAGACTCCACGAAGTCTGCTTTTCTGCAATAATCTCTCTGTCAGTTGTTGAACAATCTCATTCTCTGACCTTGGCTTAGATAACATCTTACGTCACAAAAACACACCTCTTTCTGGTCCATCCACGAATCAGAAAGCTCTAAAGTGAACCCGGAAGTCAACTCATTTAAAATATGGCAACTTCCCAGTTCATGTTAGAATTCCGGAGAATTCCAGAGAATTCCAGAGAGTTCCAGAGAATCAAGGAGAATCAAGGAGAATCTAGATGAAGAATTTGAGAGTCTAAAGAAGTTCAGAGTCTGAAGACTCTGATGTCTGATGGGGAAAACTCTGATGTCTGAAGCCCAGAGTGCTTCCGTTGGAATACAGAATACAGTGACGATGTTGAGATTATAACTTCTGTTTGAACAAACCACGTACGACTCTCTGAGTGTTTGGCAGTTCTCACGGAGACGCTGAAAGGGTCTGAAGGATTCTATACCGAGCTGATTCACGTCAACCAGGTAACAGTTTCTTCTTCGACTAAAGTGTACCGGAGGCAAGCTGAGATCTGATGGAGCGTGCACGTTCTGACAAACAGATTAATTCCCTCACATATCTCTCTGTAAGATAAATCTCCATTTCATCTTAAACTCTGCTTTCTCTTAAATCAGTACAGATATTTTAGAAATATCTGAAGCAAAGTCCTCAATCACCGCCGCGTGATTGAAGATCATTATCTGTGAAACTTGTCTGTTATTATTTTCATATTTTGCCAAATTAATGTAAATGTTTGATGTTAAACTTTGATTCTGAAAATAAATGGCCGCATTCATTTTGATGGGTCAAAGATAAATAACGTCTCTCGTTACATTTCTGTTAAAATTCAATGCACGACATTACACAGTCAGAAAGATGAGGAACTCGTGAAATTGTATGCATATATCTCGTATATGTACTACTACATATTGGTGGCCCCGTAACGTGCTCATAAATGACTGTAAAAACGTGTAAGATTGATTTTATACATGTTGGCATGTTGATAAAATAACAGTTTATCAGCTGTGATTGAAACGTAGCCGGAGCTGTTACGCTGCATGTTTAAGCGTGTTGGTCTGTGATGCTCAGGAAGCTCACAGAAAGCTGAAATTGTGACATTAAGTCTTTATGAAAGCTGAATATGTACGACTGCTATGTGTAGCTAAGCTTATGAGCTGTGGGAAACGTTGATTCTGTTTAAAAGTACGGAGGTTCTGCTGCAAGACCCGGTTCTGTGGACCGGCTCGTTTCTGGAAAAACTTGGGACGAGTTGTTTGGATAGCTAAAAAGACGTTTTGAGACCGGAGTAGCAGACTCCGGGCAGCTCAGAGTT
>NW_023619549.1:0-9173 GCF_014905685.2 Nematolebias whitei
AGATTTGTTCACATCATCAACATACACATCTTCCCAATTTTGTTTATCTAAATCATCTTTAAATTTGTCTAATGCTTTTTTGGATGTGTTTATTATTTTATTCTTTCTTATAATTGGTTTTATATAAATTTCATTTTTCTAAATTGTGAAAATTGGTAAATGATCACTTAAATCAGTCATCAGAATACCACCTATCACATCACCATCTGTGATATTTATAAAAATATTACCTATTACTGTAGCACTATGTGTTGTGATTCTCATTGGATTTGATATCAACGGGAAAAAACTCAAACTATACATTGAATCCATAAATGTACCGATGTTATATGAATCAGTTATATTCCCTAGATCAATATTAAAATCTCCACACAAAAAAACTTTTTTATTACAACTCAACCAATAACTCCATGATTTTGTCTGTGAATGACTATTTTTGATCCAGGTGATCGATATACACAACTTATTGTTATGTTTTTATTATTCTTGTTTGTTATTTCTATTGCTATCATTTCCATTATATTGTCAACAATTATTGACATTTCACTATTCAATCTACACTTTATTCCTGTTAGGATTGCGCGAGGAACCCAGATGATATGAGACCCAGAACGAGGTAGACACAGGGAGATACAAAAAGAACAGTGTTTATTTATGTACAGTGAATAAATCCACACGCTGCTTCTCCGCAACTCCTGGAAAGAGGGACGATAGGTTAATTGTTTGTCCAGAGGGGAAGATCTGAGTTGTTTGTTTGAAGAATGTTTTTGTTCTTACAGTCCAAATCCGAAGGTGGGGAGCTGGTCCTCCTGTCCAACGAATGAGCAGAGAAGGAAATCCAAACGAGAATCCAAGGGAACGAGGGAGGCTGGCAACTGGAGGCAAAAAAGGCACGAGGAACACTTGACAGGCCGAGGAGTCCAAAACAGGCCACGAGGAGATCAAAAAACACGAGGGATCAGGAAACTGGAAAAGAGAACATGTAAGGGTCCCACTGCCTGCAGCCTGCCTTGCTGATGGCCGCTGATTACCAACACCTGGTGGCCATCAGCCTGATGAGCCTCTCCATCTACTTAAGGCTGCAGTCCGGTGTGACTCAACGCTGGAGCATATCACCTCTTATGGTATAGTACTGTTGTGAGGCAAATGTCTTGGTGAAAAGAATTTGTTCACCTTTTGCTCTTTTTTCCAGTTTCCTGGTTCCTCGTGCTCTTTTGGATTCCCTCGTGACCTGATCTGGATCCCTTGGCCTCTCAGGTATTCCTCGTGCCTCTTTGCCTCCAGTTGCCAGCCTTCCTCGTTCCCCTTTGGACCCTTGTTGGATTTCCCTCTGCTGCTCGCTCTCCTTGGACTGAAGGACCAGCTCTCCCCTTCGGGTTGGACTGTAAGGACAAACGCTCATTTAAACAAACCACTCTGGCCTTCCCCCGTTGGCCAACTATTAACCTGTCGTCCCTCTTTCCAGGAGCCTCTGAGAAGCAGCCTGTGGATGTCATTTAACTCACTGTAAATAATAAACACTGTTCTTTTGTATTTCCCCTGTGTCTGCCTCGTTCTGGGTCTCATATCATCTGGGTTCCCCGCGCACTCCTAACAGAACACAGGTGAACAAATTATTTTCACCAAGAAATATCTAGCACAGCAGTACTATACCATGAGAGGTGATATGCTCCAGCGATGAGTCACACTGGGCTGCAGCCTTTTGTAAATGGAGAGGCTCATCAGACTGATAGCCGCCAGGTGTTGTCAATCAGCGGCCATCAGCAAGGCAGGCTGCAGGCAGTGGGACCCTTACAATTCCACATTTGACAAACAGAGCCACTCCTCCACCTTTTTTTATTTTTCCTATTCATGTGAAATAATTCATACCCTTCAATATAAGCATTATTTATGTTTCCATCATTTAGCCATGTTTCTGAGAGTGCTACTATTATAAAAGTTTTATTAATTTTTTTAAGTAATCTGATATCGTAGATATATTTGCTTAATGCTTCTACAATTTAAATGAATTATAGGGAGTGCTCCATTTGCCATATTAATTTTGTTGAACTGTTCTACGTTATAATATTCACTTCCTTTTACAACTGGAAAAAGATTTCTATCAATAACATCTTCTACATTATATATTTTAAATTCTGATTCATCGTACATCGTCATGATTCAATGTATTTCTTCATCAGGGTGTTCGTTTCGTCGATTTTATGTACAAAATATTTCACAATACAATATATCATCATGCTGAAGATTCTTAGTCATCCAGGACATGATGAATTCAAAAAGCGTTCAATACAAAAACAACTGGACTTTATTTGTAACAAAAGACGTTTCGCTCCTCATCCGAGGAGCTTTCTCAATTCAAAGAGCAGAGAGTGAGAGATTTAGGTTATAAGGCTGAGTGAGATAAGACACACACACACATAGTGCAGAATGGTGACGTGGCTCGAAAAACAAACAAACAAATATATAGAAACATATCGCATTTGGAAAAGGCGGATTTGGGCATAAACTGGTATGTGAATGGTTCGGATGGAGATGGGAGGTGAGGAGGACATGGATTTTGAGGGGTGGACGCCAGTGGGGAGAGGGAAAGGGAGAGGACGTGGAAGAAATAAAATAGATGAAGGAAAGGGAATTAGTGATACTCAAGGTAGTAAACGAGAACTGGAAGGGAGCAGTTCAGAAGAAGAAAGGACAGTTAGAAGGAAAGTTGTGAGGGAGGAATTTAAAATAATATTAAAACTTAAGAATGAAGAGGAACAAGATAACATCAGCCCCTTTGTGGTGTCAAAAGAAATAAAAAAGAAAATTGGAGATGTTGAAATGGTAAAGATTTTGAGAGATGGAAACCTATTAGTGGTTTGTAAAAATGAAGAACAAAAGAATAAGGCTTTAAATGTGGATAATATTTGCAAAAAAACTGTGTTGGAGAAGAAAATCATGGGAGAAAATAAAAAAACTAGAGGAGTGATTTATGGAATCCCTCTGGAAGAAGATCTTGATAAAATTAAGAGAAGTATTGTAGGTGGAAAAGTGAATACTTTGAAAAGATTATCAAAAACAATGAATGGAGAAAAAGTAGGAAGTTTGTCAATTCTCATTGAATTTGAAGGAATGGAGTTGCCAAAAAACATCAAAATAGGATATATTAATTTTCAGGTCAGACCTTATATCCCTCCACCACTCCGGTGTTTCAAATGCCAAAGGTATGGACACATAGCAGCGGTAAAGGGAAACAGAGATGTCCAAAATGTGGTGAAGACCACAGATTTGAAGAATGTAAAGAAGAAGCACAAGAAAAATGTTGTAACTGTGGAGGGAAACATAGAGTTACGTATGGAGGATGTGAAGTAAGGAAGAAGGCAAAAGAAATCGTACAGGTTAAAATGACTAAAAACATAAGCTATGCAGAAGCAGTTCAAAACGTGAAGGAACAGAAAACAAGAGAGATTGAACAAACAACGAGTCAAATTCTACAGCAAAGCAAAGCACCGTCTGAAGAAAATATTACAATATCAGTAGAAAAACTAATACTATTCGTAGCATATGTTATCAACTGCACTGACCAAGCCAAGCACAAAACTGAGAAGATCAAAATAATAGTGAGAGGAGCTGAAAAGTTCTTGGGGTTTAAAGAAGGATCATGGGAGAACATAAACAAAAAGTTGGAGGTAGATGGGAGACCAGGACCAGAAGGTGAAAATAGTACATGTTAATATTACAATGGAATGCAAGAAGTTTAATTGCTAATGGACAGGAACTTAAAGGTTATATTGATAGTCTTGAAGAACAACCAGAAATTATTTGTGTTCAGGAAACATGGTTAAAAACAACATTAGATTTTGTGATTAAAGGATATGATAGTGTAAGAAGAGATCGACAGGAGGGAAGTGGAGGAGGATGTGGAATATTTATAAAGCAAGGGATACAATATCAGGTTTTAGGGAAAGGGAAAGAACTTGAATATATAGTAATTGAGATATGGGGACAAGAAGATAAATTTAAAATAATAAATTTTATAATCCATGTAAAACATTATCAATTGGAATAATGGAGGAGTTAATTGAATATTTGGAAGGGAAAGTAATTTGGTGTGGGGATTTTAATGCAAATAGTACAGTGTGGGGTAAATGTAATGATAAAAACGGACAAGTTATAGAAGAATTAATGGAAATGAAAAATCTTGTATGTGTTAATGATGGGAGGGGAACAAGAATCAATATAAGAACAGGGATGGAATCCGTTAATGATTTAACAATTGTCTCAAATGTTTTAGCTGGTATTTGTGAGTGGTTCATTGATAAAAATTCAACAATAGGTAGTGATCACTGTCCCATTACAATAAGAGTAGGATTAACTTTAAATAATAAGAATATAAAACTCGGAAAGAAATTTAACTTTAATAAGGCAGATTGGATTAAGTTTAGATATTTGAGTCAAATAAACTTAGAAAATGTAGATATGAGAATGGATATAAATGATATAAACTTAAACATTTGTAAGATAATAATAGAAGCAGCAGATCATTCAATAAAGAAAGGAGAGCGTAAAAATTATAAGAAAATGGTACCATGGTGGACAAATGAATGTAAAGAAGCAATAAAGTTAAGAAATAAAGCATTTAAGGTACTAAAAGGTAATCCAATTTATAAGAATTTAATTGATTATAAAAGAAAACAAGCAATGGTAAGGAGAACTATTAAGAATGCAAAAAGAGAATATTGGAGAAATTTTTGTAGTACAATAAGGAAAGAAACAAAAATTGAAAAAATTTGGAAAATAATTAAAAGAACGAATGGCATAAAGAGAGAGTTTGAATATCCCATATTAAAAATAGATGATACAAGTATAATAAGAGATGAAGATAAAGTTGAAATATTGGCAAGAACATTTAGTAAGATTCATAGTTCAAATAATATTAGTGAAGAGGGAAGAAAAGGAAGAGAAAATACAAAACTTAAATATAAAGATTTATTACAGAGTGTTGAAGAAACAAATAATTTGTTGAATGCTGAGTTTACAAAAGCCGAATTGAATTATGCACTTAAAAATACAAAAAATACAGCACCAGGTAAAGATCAAATTTGTTATAGAATGATAAGTCAACTCAGTGAAAAATCTAAAGATATAATATTACAATTATATAATAAAATTTGGGAGGAGGGAAAATTACCACTGAACTGGAAGGAATCAATTATAGTACCAATAGCTAAACCAGGAAAAGATAACTCAAACCCAGAAAACTACAGACCAATAGCTTTAACATCAAATCTATGTAAAATAATGGAAAAAATGATTAATAATAGACTAGTATATTATTTAAATAATAAAGGGTATATGTCTAAATATCAAAGTGGTTTCCGAAAAGGGAGGAGTACGAATGATCCAATGCTATGTCTAGAGCACGGAATTAGAAGAGCACAAGTAAATAAAGAAAGTGTAGTGGCAGTATTTTTCGATATAGAAAAAGCATATGATATGATGTGGGTTGAGGGATTATTAATTAAATTATACAAGTTGGGCATTAAAGGGAAAATGTTTAAATGGATTAAGGACCTTTTAACAAATAGGAAAATACAAGTTAGAATTGGTGACGTAATCTCAGGAAAATATATAGTAGAAAATGGAACTCCGCAGGGGAGTATTATTAGTCCATTATTGTTCTCAATTATGATAAATGATGTATTTAAAGATATTGGAAAAGAAATGGGTTGTTCACTTTTTGCAGATGATGGAGCTGTTTGGAAAAGAGGGAAAAACATAGTTTTTATTGTTAAAAAATTACAAGAGGTTATTATTAAAATAGAGAAATGGGCGTTGCAATGGGGATTTAAGTTTTCATTTGAAAAAACAAAAATAATGATATTTACTC
This sequence comes from Nematolebias whitei, assembly GCF_014905685.2. NCBI lineage: Eukaryota > Metazoa > Chordata > Actinopteri > Cyprinodontiformes > Rivulidae > Nematolebias > Nematolebias whitei. The sequence goes on from NW_023619549.1 coordinate 5,870, forward strand.
AGAAAAAAATAAACAAGGAAATAAAATTAAAATTATATAACCAAGAATTAGAGCAAGTAAAGTGTATTAAATATTTAGGGCTATGGTTTGATGAAAAATTAAAATGGAATATACATATTCAAAAAGTTGTTGATAAATGTAAGAAAATTTTAAATATTTTGAGGTGCCTGGCTGGCAGTGACTGGGGAGCAGATAGGCAATCATTAAAACAGATTTACACAGGTATGATAAGATCTAACATAGACTTTGGTTGTTAAGTTTATGGTTCAGCAGCTAAAACACATCTGGATAAATTAGACAGTATTCAGCATCAGGCATTAAGATTATGTACCGGAGCATTTAGAACCACACCAACAGCAGCAATAGAGGTAGAAATGGGAGAAATGCCGTTGGATTTAAGAAGAACAAAATTAGAAATAAATTATTGGTTAAATTTACAAGGCAATAACCTTGAGCATCCAACTTGGGAAATTTTAAATCCATGTTGGGAAAAAAACAAGAAAGAAATGAGGAGTTTTGGGTGGACAATTGAAAATAAAATAAAAGAATTTAAAATGAATAGTTTAGAAATTAGTCAAACAATACCAACATCAATAATTCCACCTTGGATACTACCAGAAGCAAAAGTAGATATGTCAATAATGGAAAAGAAACAAGACAAATCTCACATTGTAGATAGTTATTCAGTACAGTTATATTTAAACAATTATTATCAATATATTCAAATCTACACAGATGCATCAAAAATAACTGAAAAAATAGGAATAGCTTTTGTAGTACCAGAATTCAATATAAAAATAGGAAAACGAATTACAGATGGATTATCAGTACACACAGGAGAAATGTTGGCAATATTATTAGCTTTACAGTGGGTGGAAGACATAAAACCATTAAAAACAATAATATGTTCAGATTCAGGCTCTGCATTGTTAAGTTTAAAATATAATCATTCAGATAGTAGGACGGACATTCTATTAGAAATACTTCATACATTATTCAGAATACAAAATATGGGTTTAATAGTTATATTTGTGTGGGTTCCAGCACATATTGGAGTAGAAGGAAATGAGAGGGCAGATAGAATGGCAAAGAGGGCAATTCAGAATAATATTAGTTTAACAGTTAAAACAAGTAAATCAGAGGGGAAGAGTATTGTCCAAAAAAAACTGATGAAAGAATGGCAAAAAAGGTGGGATGAAGGAAAAACTGGAAGATGGTTTTATAAAATTCAGAAGATTGTAGGGGGAAGAAGAAATGGAAGAAGAAATAGAAAGGAGGAAAGAGTGATAACAAGGTTGAGACTTGGACATACAGGACTTAATTATACACTTTTTAAAATCCAAAAGCATAATACTGGCAAATGTGATCACTGTGGAAAATATGAAACAATAGAACATGTAATATTAGAATGTCGTAAATATGAAAAAGAGAGAAGATATATGAGGAGAGAGATTGAAAGTATAAAGGAAAAGGTTAATTTATTAGATATTTTGAGGAAGAATTTGGGGAGTAAACATGTACAAATACTTATTCGATTTTTAAAGAAAACAAAATGATTCCATAGAGTTTGATTATAGTAGGAGTGTTTGTGAAAGCGACAGAAATAGATATAGACAAATAGCCCATCACGAACCACACTCCATACCAGTAAGTGGCGGTAATGCTACTAACAGTTTGTTGCCAACCGCCAGTAAAACCAACAAGAAGAAGAAGACACACACACACACACACACACACACACACACACACACATATGTAGATTGGCAATTCAAACCTAAACACATTAACAGTAAGAGTCTTTTGTTCCTCTAATTCACAGACGAGGCCTCTCTGTTTCTATCAGGTGTGAAAACCGGCTGGGAATCTGTTTTAAAGTTGCATTATAGGTTTTTGAAAGTGGAAATCTGAGGCCTCCTCCTTTGTTAAGAGACAGCTTTTCTCTTTTTGCATAAATTGCTTCCTTCACCCCCCTCTCAAACCATCTGTGTTCTCAGTCAAAAATGTGCACATTTTGGTCCTCAAAAAAGTGTCCCTTATCTGTGAGGTGGAGGTGAACAGCTGAGTCTTGTCCTGTGGAGCTGGCTCTCCTGTGTTGAGTCATGCGTCTGTGAAGAGGCTATTTAGTTTCTCCAGTGTAGAGGTCTGGACAGTCCTCGCTGCATTGGACCACATACACTACACCACTCTGTTTGTGTATGGGTGTTTTGTCTTTAGGGTGGACCAGCCTCTGTCTGAGAGTCCTGTTGGGTTTGAAATGTACTGGGATCTTGTGTTTGTTGAAGATCCTTCTGAATTTCTCTGATACTCCAGCAACATAAGGGATGACAATGTTTTTACGTCTGCTGTTCTCCTTTTTCAGTTTATTGGTGTGTTTCGTAGATTTCCTCACTGACTTGACAAAAGCCCAGTTAGGATATCCACGTGTTTGAAGAGCTTCTTGAATGTGTTTCTGTTCCTTTTCCTTACCTTCTGTCTTCGTGGGGACGCATTCGGCCCGATGTTGTAAAGTTCTGATGACAGAGAGTTTGTGTTCCAGTGGATGGTGGGAGTCAAACAGAAGATACTGGTCTGTGTGGGTTGGTTTTCTGTAAACTTCAATGTTGAGGCTGTCCTCTCTCTCCATCTGAACCAAACAGTCCAAAAAAGGAAGTTTGTTGTCGTTTTGTGGAAAATAAATAATTGTTCTAAACTTAAAAAAAAAACTCTTAAAAGAAAACCAGAGACATTTCTCTTTTAGCTCAAAACGGAGCGCGAGGTTTATTCTTTCTGCAGAAAGGAGTTGCTGCCTGCGTGAAGTCAGAACACAACACAGCACACTGGGTTCTTAAAGAGACAGTACATATTATTTATACATGTTTCGTGCGTCACAATAAAATTCTATCATAATGGGGAGGATAAGTTCCTCAGGTTGACACTATACACAAGTTCTTGTTATCAGTACGAGATGATGTTATTCTTCTTGTTGAAGCCGTGTTCTGTAACAAGTCTTCTATCCATGTGACTAGAACATTCTGAAAAACATTGTGGATCTGGTATTTTTTAATTAGATTTGTAACAGTCTTTTTTCATGAGCTAGAACATTCTGAAAAAGAAAAACATTTTGATACGAAAAGCGTAAAGTTCTGTATCTTTGCCTCTTCTGCGGGTGGTGGAATACAAGGACGTTTGCAGGAGCAGGACAAAAGTTCACATTTACAAGAGTTTACCAGAGTTCACATACACACACCAACTTTGAAAGTCTGCAGAATGAGCATGGATTAAATAATATTTAAACAATACATGTTAGTTTATTAATTTTTTCACA
>NW_023619550.1:0-9172 GCF_014905685.2 Nematolebias whitei
TGTGTGTGTGTGTGTGTGTGTGTGTGTGTGTGTGTGTGTGTGTGTGTTTTCTAACACCATCAGCTGACCCTGATGTTCTGTGGTCCTCCTCCTCTGATTGGTCGGGTCGGGCCCAGCTCAGTTTGACTCGTCCAATCACGGTGAAGGAGAGCAGGGGGTGACATCACCTCCAGCCGCTGAGTCACGCTTACATGAGACCCCCTCCTTCCATGTCTTCCAACAGCTCAGTCTCTTCCCGTAACGCGATCAGCTGACTGCTAGCAGCTGATGTCACACTTCACTTTGAGCGATGACCTCATTCTGCAAACACTAACTCAACAAGTCCTGAGGGGCAAAGGAAAGTGCAAATTCCTGCATGTTTGTGTTTTATTCATCATCACACGAGGCAACAACCAAATCTGACACAAACGATACTTTAATAATCGTTTAAACCGAGACGTCTGGGTGCTGTTTAAAATTCAAATAAAGCAGAAGTTATGAGCAAACTGTTAACAATTTAAAGTAAAATCATCAAATACGGATATGAGGAGCGTTAATTTTTAAAGTGTTGCAAACGTGTTCCTGAATGCATCATTTTGTGTGTGCAAAATCTAAAGAGATAAATCTGCTGGGAGTTTATTCAAAAAGATATATATATATTTTTTTTAATTCAAATGAAAATGACTTAAAACTGATGTAAACTAACATTTAATGAGACCGGACTGCAGGCAGAACCAGACTGAGGATACTTTTTGCTACAAAAGGAAGAAATGTTTGGAATGCCGCGTCATTTAACGATAAATTCTCCTAATGTCACTTTAACAAAAATGTTTTTTTCCATTTTAAACAAAAACAAAAATTCCCGAAGTATTTTGAAACCAAACGCTTCAATGACGCAACAAACGGGTAAGGGAAGAGAAAAACAGCCCTCAAGGTGTTTTGAGGTATCTGACTGGAAGTTTTTTTTTCTGTTTGTTTTCCAGTTTAAGGTGCTGGAACCAGAACTTAATCTTTTTTTTGTTTTCATCCGAGTTTTATGTCAGATGTTTGATACATAAAGTGGATCTTAAAAAAGAAAATGCTGGAAAAACGAAGGCTCGTCTTGTTTTCGCTGCTCTGCTTTGAGGCGCCCGTCTGTCTTCAGTCACACCAACAACCTTCAGAGCGGTGGAGGTCAGAATCTTTCAGTTCAGTTTGATTCGGTCGTGACGCGTCCATACTCTGAAAACAAAAGTTAGTTGAGTTTTATTCAAATAAGCTGATCTAATGCGGAAAACTACAAAAATGTGGCGCCAATGTTAATGCATCACACGTTCGACATATCTATTCATTTATTTTCACTTTATCTGATCCCTTTGGGGTCTGACCTGAGGAAACGCGGTCGTTCTTTTCACTGCTATGCTGATGATGGTCACATTTATCTGCCCGTATAACCCAACAGTTCCAGCTCCGTTCACCCTCTGTTAAATGTCGTGATGACTTCAAGGCACAGATGGTTTATAATTTCAAGTTTCAACGATCAGAAAACTAAAGTCTTTGTGTTTAGCCCGAGCTGCTGCCTCTGTTCCTATAAACCTGGACTTTGTCTTCAGCCATATCTTAATCGGTCTGTTACAAATCTCAGGATGGTTTTAGACTCTGACTTTAAGTTTAATAAACAGATTAACTCTGTTCTACAGAAAAGATTCTTCCGGTTAAGGCAGATAATGAAGCTCAAGTCTGTGTTGACCAGATCTGACCTTGAAGAACTCGTCCATGCCTTCATTACAACCTGACTTGATTACTGTACTTGCTTTATGTTGGGATCAGTCAGGTCTCCCTTTCACGTCTCCAGCTCGTCCAAAATGCTGCAGCTCGACTCTTAGCAGGAACTCGTAGGTTTGATCATATTTTACCAGTTCTGTCCTCCCTTCACTGGTTCCCTGTACGTGTCGGAATAGATTTTAAAATTCTCCTGTTGACCTTTAATTGCCTAAATGGCCTCGCACCCTCATACCTCTGTGAGATACTTCAACTTTATGTTCGTTCACGGACGCTGAGATCATCTGACCAGCTGCTATTGGTTGTACCAAAAACCAGGTTGAAGCTCAGAGATCGGCTTTTTCAGTCATTGTCCCTAAACTCTGGACAATCTGTCCCTCAACATTAGACAGGCCCCTTCACTTCCTGTTTTTAAATCTCGTTTAAAAACTCGCCTGTTTTCAAGTGTGATTTAATTTAGTATTTGATTGATCTGTGTTTTATTTTGATGCTTTTAATTAATTTTTCTTTAAATTACTGCCATTAGTTTTCACTGTTAAGCACTAAATGTTTTTTTTAATGTGCTTTATAAATAAATTTGACTTGTTTGTTTTCTGAGTGAGACAGAAACGCTGACGTCGCTCGCTCAGCGGTCCTCTGGTTTTTCTCCTACTCAAAGTGGAAACCTGAACACGACCTAAAGTCTGGTTCCTGCAGTTTTTTCCTTTACCTTCACAGAAGAAATGTACCTTGAAAACACCGGCTGTTTGGGCAGAAGGAGCCGGACCTCTCGTGTGCGCAGCATCAACCTTGCAGGCGCTGGTTAATGTCGTCAACCCAAACTTGTTGACGTTAAACGTTAATCGTTTATTGACTTTTTAAAATCAATTCAGAATTTATCATGTTGTGACGCATCAAAAAACAGATTCCAGCCTCCTCCTGTGCTGCAGGTCCTCCTGAAATACATTCATGAATCGTTCCATATTTAACATCCTCTGTCCAATACACCTCCACCTCTCTGGGCTCTCTTCCACCTTCTCACTGCAGATCCAGCTGAGTTTGTATTGAGGCTGAGCCAAAAATAGGCTCATAGTTTAACTAAAGTCACAAAGAAAATCAAGTTCTGCAAATTAAAACAGGAAGTTAATCTGAACTGAGCATCGATTGTAAGTTTTCAGCAGGACATAAACATCAGAAGTTGAACCTTTAACCTCGTAAACTCTGAGTGCGACGGGTAATTTGACTATTGGCATGCAAATAAATAGGAATCCTGTTTGTTGGAAAAACACCGAAACCTTTTCAGCAGAGAGAGGAGTTTCACTCTGCAGGGGCTAATGGTAAACATTCCTGTGGACGAACCTGTAAACAATCATCTGTGAGCAAATTGTATTGAAGGAGTCACTGGAAAACAGAGGCGGCAGGAACAATGTGGATCAGTGTGTTTGAGCAGGGGTGGATGGAATGAGGAGGGTGTGGAGGTGATTCCGTGTTAAAACAATAACAGCTTTCACTTAATGCACACGTCATTTGACCCGAGCGATAAAGTCGAGGTTGAGTCAGAAATACTGGAGTAGAAATAAAATAAAACAACAGCCAGAAATGGAACAACAAGAATTCTCTTTAACCGGGACAAAGACTGACCCCAGAGGTGCACCATGATGTCAGCATGGAAACAGTGAGGGGGCCGAAACGTGGAGATCCTGATGGATTTGTGGTGTTTCCTCCTGAAAACGCCACCGAGCTCAGCTTCCAGACAGTAAACATCTAGCCAGTTTGGTACCGAGGCTGTGGTGACAGATTCTGAGTCAACACACGTTAAAAAAAAACCACAAAGAAGGAAAACCCCACGGGTCACTTTGTGTCACGATAAGTTACACACGAGGCGTGCTTGAACTTATTGTAACGATTCATTTCAGACCACTCTTATTACTCGTCACTCTGAGGATCCGAGAGTCCCGATTCTTTGAGGGGTAGCTGAAGTTTTTCAAGAATAAAAACGGGACAAATCTTTTTTCTTTTCCGCACAAATTCAGCGTGGACACTTTTGGACTTTATTAAAGTTTATTGAACGAATTGTCACCTGAACTGGTAGTAAAAATAAAGCGCAACAGAAGCTAAAAATAAGCTAATCATAGCTAAAAAGTACACTAGTTGAAGCTTTAAAGTAAATGTAGAAAAGCCATAGCCAAAAGTTTAAAATTTGCAAGACACTGGCTAAAAGCCAAAAGTAGCTAGATAAGTTCGTAAAAGCTACAATGAGCAAAGCTGCAGCTTATAGCTAAATTTAGCAAAAACTGTTGCTAATTGCAGTAAACGTCATAAAAGCTACAATGAGGGAAATGTTCAAAAGTTACAAACACTTAAAGCACATGGCTCCGATCGAGCCGAACCTCACAATATATGAAAGTTGAAAATGGAACAAATTATTTAAAAGCAGTTGGTTTGCAACAAACATACGGAGCAAACGATAAACAGGAAACGAAATGGCGAATGATAAACACTAACAAAGTAGATAAGTACTAACAACGACAGAAAACAGTTTTCTATTTTCCTGTTTTTTCTGGAGACATCAAAAATTATCCAGTTTACAGACTTCGATTTTTAGTTCCAGTCAAACAAAAGTAAATCATATTCTTGGGATTTATTTTTAAAATGTTGATATTTTAACCCGACAGCTTTTGAAAAAGTTTAACTTTTCCATTATTTTCTTCATGTCCCATCTTTGTCTTCTTTTAAATGTTGTGTGTTGATAAAAAGTCGTGTTTTCTTAATCCTGTCGGCAGTGGTGGACACAGTTCTGCTAATCTGCTAATCTGCTAACAGCGGAACCATTTTTTTGTTTAGCGGATTAGCATTTTCGCTAACTTTGTAAACCGTTAGCGGAATTGGCTTCTGCTAGATTAGATTTCACCAACATATAAGTTCGCTAACAAAATGCACATGCCTGTTGCTGTCTGTTGTGGGCGTGTCTTGAAGAGTCAGGCACGCTATTGGCTGACTGCGTTTACACGTGACGCGACATGATTGGTCGACGCCGCTTCAACTGGAAAGAGACAAAGACATGAGACACAGTCTGAGCGATAGCGGTTTAGCATTAGCTTCTGCTAATTGTTTTTTGTTTTTTTTTACCCGTTTAGCAGTTTGGCATTAGCAAAGCTTATACCGGTATTTTAGTTAGCGAAATGTGGGTTAGTGAAACTAACTTTGTGGTTAGCCGTGCCCACCACTGCTTATCTGAAACATAAATCAGCTCTTTCCATGCCTGAACGCAGGATTTTCCCTCCTGTATGTTCAATAAAAACAAAAGCATGAGAATCAGCTGGTATACACACACACACACACACACACACACACACACACACACACACACACAGCTGACCTTAGTGTGTTAATCTCACGTGGATGTCATGTTGCTGATCTTACAATTGTCACTCGTTGCAGGAAACTGGAACCACCACATGATGTGTGAAGCGGGTTCGTTCTGTTTTGGTTCTGGTTCCTTTAACGTTCTCAAACCCAGACTCGTCAATCTTCAAACTGCAAAAGCAGCACTTTAGCTTTATTTAAAATTTTATTTCAGCAACATTTGTTCTCACTGCGGTCATCAGAACCATCGGAAAGGCCGACCTCTGCGCGGTGTAGTTTGACCAGGTGAGAATTTGTGCCGCCATCTTTGAAGGTGCTACATGCTGGTCTGCCTTGATGCTGAAGCCCAGGGGCCTACAGCGTTGGGGTCTATCCTTCTGAGGTCACGTGATGAGCTGAAACACATTGTGTTGTAACTTGTCAGGTTTTCTTTCTATCACTTTAGATGCGTGTTTGTGTCCGCTGCTGGATCCAAATGAAAAATAACCCACGTGGGCTCACTGGACAATGGTCCAGGAGCTGACCAATCAGAATGTGCATTGTTAGTTCTGAGGCGTCCTTCTCTACGATTGACTGACAGCTGCCAACATGTCGAGGGAAGACGTTTGAGAGCGGTGCTCATAAAAAGAGAAGTTTGTCAGAGCAAGTGTGCAAGGTGTGCATACCTGGAGAAAGTGGGACAGATGTGCTAAAATTTGATCAGCCACCGCGGGAGCGTGCACATTGCTCGTTTTAACATCCGTATGTTTGATTTGCTGTTTCTGCTTCTGTAATTATAGAATTAAACAATACTAACACCAAATGAAGTAAATTTAACCAAGACTATAGCTAATGTGTGTCTCTGTTTAACTTTTGATTGTTGTCCCTAAACGCCTCCCAGTGTTTCTTCCAGTGAAGGAGTCGTAAATCATTAATATCTTCTGTATTGAATTCACCGGATCATAGCATTAGAAACAACTGGTCATTAATATAGTTCGATAAAGGCCACAAGTTCCACCTAGCACCGTAAGAACTTTTTTTTATCCCCGGAGCAGTAAAGTGACCATCGCCACAAACCAGAAGTTATTTGCAGCTAACGGCTAAACATCTGTAGCTGACGTTTGATTTGGCCAATGATCGGCGTGGCAGACGTTTCGCATTTATTCAGTCTAAGCCATGCATTTAACACGAGAACTCACCAGATCCACTAGATTTGCAGGATATTGGCATATAAAAGCTAATAACCGGTAGCCACTGAATTACACTTTCCCTCAATTAGACATTAGCGATGCTAAGCTAACCAGCTGTTTTAGCGTTTTTGCACTTTCTTGTTGCTCTTTAAGAAGGAACTTGTTTTAGCTCTGACTTTTTGTTTCAACACACGGCAAAACAAAAAGCAGACAGACTTTTGCACAAGACAAAAGTACCTTACAGAAAATCTACTTGACTTGAATTCCTTCTTCTTGGCTGGAAGAGGACGTCCGGACGCCTCTTCCTACCTGGAACCGCTCAGGCGGGCTTTGTTCTTGGAAGGCCCTCGTTCTGTTTTAAGAGGCTTTGTCCATTTATGGGGAAGTTAAAAGGAAGAAGCTGCAGATCTTTTGTCGACTTCCCACATCTGCACACACTCCAGTCAGAAGGTGTGTGTTCTCGTTTATCATGTGCAGGAGTAAATACCCGGTTACGTAACACCGACTGCAGCGGCTGTTTACAGGAACGCTCGGCTCATCTGTTCACGCAGAACTCCTGTTGAAGTCATTTTCTTTAAATGCAAATTGAAACCAAGTGCAAACTGCAAGGTTTAAAGTAATCGTGAACGTCTTTACTTGAAAAAATCTGCCATTTCTGGTTCAGCTTTATTTCATACATCAGAAAAACGAACGCGTCTCTTTAATTTGAGAACCAAAGGAGCACCGACTGTCCTGGACTGATGTTTAATCGTTCGTAGCGATAAAGTATGTGTTCTGCTTTTATCTCAGCCATTCATAAAAAAATGTACCCACACATCTGTAGTTCTGCCACAAACTGCATGAAACTGAAGGGTACACGATCTGCAGCGAGGGAGGGAACATCTCTGAACTCGCTCTCGTTTGGGTTTCCTAGAAATCCCTCGACTGAGCCTCGAAGTTCAAACCAGAGCACACAAACACTCTGCCCTGAAAGCCTGGCTTCATCCCCCTCAGACGCCCAGAAATCTGTGTGCACTTCTTGGAACTGAATCTGAGCTCGGACTCAAAGTACTGTATTCTGTCAGGAACTGGACCCCCCGCCCGCCTCCTCAGTGGGCCATGCTGACCTCTGCAGCTGCTTCATTCAGAGTCTGACTGCTGCATTTGCAGAAAAAATTAGACCCAACTTCATAAAAGCTGGGTTTGAAACGTGGTGACGTTACCGTAGCAACAGACGCAGCTCCAGTCAAACATCTGGTCCTGGTCCAAAATCAGCAAATAAGAGTTTGTTGGATACTCCGAGTGCGCCGCCAAGTAAGAGTGGAAATAAAGCCCAACTAGAAACACGTCGGCGATGACTCGCAGAAGCCTGAAGGTTCTTCTGACAACCAGCAGCCAGTCACGTTCTGTTTCTCAGCCCAGATGTGCCTCAGCTGTAAGGCCTCTCGGCGGCGCCCTGCGTTTGGGTCGGCGTTGCCTGGCGACGGGGCTCCCTTCACCTCCGGCTGCTCGCAGTCGCCTCCGTGAGTTTGTTTTGGAAGGGAGGCGGCGGTCCAGCTGAGAGGGACAAAGGCGTCTGTGTGGAGGCGTCACGGCCTCGTTGAGCGACATCATGGAGGACGGGTCACATGACTCAAGAACACGCGTGTTGTCCTCCGAACACAGAGCCGTGTGTTGATGCAACGAGACTAATGGGCCAGGCGTCACGTGCTCGGAGGACTCTGAAGGCCTGGTCTGTGATGGGGGACTTCTTGACTTGGCTTTTGTCTGAAAGGTCACATGATCACACAAACCGCAGGTCACAAACTCACGGGACGCTCGTAAACGAGGTTTATTTTTGCTTCAACTTGAACTTCATCCTCTGTGTCAACAAGCTGCTGTTTGTTCAAACGTCGCTCTAAAAATATAATAAAAGTATTCATAAAAGATGAACGCCGTTTTCTCCACCCGAGAACAAAGAATTTACATTTTTAACCTGCACGTCAAATAAACGAGACGATTAATTTCATATACTTTTAATTGTGCCGCAGGATTTTACCGAACCTGACAGAAGTTTTCAAGGTTCTTTATTGTCATTCGCATCACACGTGGTACATGAGGTGGAACCAAATTGTGCACACGGTGTTTCAGTTGCACCCAAAATTAGCGAAAATATAAAGTATAAAAAAAGAAACGGTCTATAAGGATCTAAGATATGCACTAAACATTAATAATGTCATAATGCTGTGTATCCATCTTTGATGTTTAAACCAAAATACTATAAACAAAGTATTTTGTCATTAATTTATTCATCCCCTAAGATTTCACTAAACCATACCATTTTATTTATAAAGCACTTAAAGCAGCGACAAGGCCAACCAAAGTGCTGTACAGACAGAACAACAGGCAACACGAAGCAACATACAAAATGAGGTAAATCAGAATATAGAAATAAAAATGATGCAGATAAATAATAAATATGACGACAAACCAGTGTGGAGTGTACAGGATCAAAACACAGATCCTCTGGTAAACGGCTCATGTTTATAGATTTAACTGAAAATGAGTTTAAAACAAAAATAATATATTGTTCGTTTGTTTTGACCCATTTAGATGTTCTTTGATGTTAATATCAAAGATTACAACAAAAAATAATATTTTTGGCTTTAAAGTTGACTCCTTTTTTTATTAATGAGACTTGATCCGTCACAGATTGTTGTGCCGGTCCTAGAACATTCACCGGGGCCTAAAAACGCCTGTAACATGGGACATATTTCTCCAAGGGCCTTGAGGGCGTATTGGTCCCATCAAAGTTCCTATGGTCCCTGTGAAAATTCTGTGGTTCTGGTGAAGTTTAAATTGTCCCAGCGAAGGTCAAATGATCCTAGTAAAGTTCCTATGGTCCCATCGTACTTCATGTGGTCCTGGTGAAGTTCCTATGGTCCCATCGTAGTTCATGT
>NW_023619551.1:0-9164 GCF_014905685.2 Nematolebias whitei
TTAGCTGCCATAATGTTGATATGAGACGTAGTTTATAGTTTTATTTACCTGATAGAGCCGGAGAAGGAGGCAGCGAAAACAGTCCGGCAGAGCGCTTCAAAGACGGGCCACTCTGTTACTTCTGAGGTTCGGACCCGGTCCGGAGGAGGAGGTAGTGAAAATAGTCTGGTGGAGCGCGTCAAAGACGGGCCACTATTTTACTTCTACACCCTCCTTTGCACAATACAAAATTATTGCAAGTGCTGCACTGAGCTGACTGGTCATTTTAGTAAAGTTAAGCAATGCTTTCGACCGCAGCTGCTCACTCTCCATATATGGGAACACTTCTGGTGGATTCTTCTTCGTTGGTTTTCGGCAGGCGGCTTCTACTTCCGGTTGGCATACAAGGCATCTAAAATAGGAATCAAAAATAAATATTTCAAACGATTCCGGGAAAACCGGACAGTTAGTCCGGGTTCCAAAAGATGCTCGATCCTCGATGCCCAACCCTACCCATATTAGGATGTGCACTATTTACCAGAACTACAGAGTGGGAATGGTGGTGCAGAGGTGTGAGAAGGTGGGCCTGTGATCAGAAGATGGCCGGTTCAACTCCTGATACAGACAACATCAAAATGCGGGTGGTAAAAATGAAGCACCCACATCTGCCTCCACCCTCATTTGCCCAACTCTGAGCTCTTGAGCAAGGCCCTTAACCCCCAACATTTGCTCTCCCGGACGCCCTAGATAGCAGCCCTTTTCTCCACACAGATGGCTGTAGTAGCCCGGTGGTCTGTGGTTGCAGTAGGAAGGGCATCTGGTGTAAAAATAAATGCCAATTATTCATGCGATTTGGTTCACTGTTGCAACGCCTGAAGAAGGAAGCAGCCATAAAAAAAAAAACCTATATACCAGAACTTGCATTAAGTTCAGTTCCAAGCATTAACACCAGAGCCCTGTAAAGAGAGATTTACGACACTCCCATAGACTCCCATAGAAAGAATGGAATGTTGAAGTCACGTGGGTCATGCAGCGGCAAATAGTTCCAAACAGCAGCGGGTGCATTGAACGTAGTTCATTTTCCGTGGTTTTCCGGTAAGTTAATGCAAATACGACACTTTTTCTCCATTGTGAAGCGTTATCTGACTGTTCTGTACCACAATTTATCAACATTAATACTTCATGTCTCCAGTTTTACTTAATGAAACATGTTAAATTACTAGTTGTGTTTTAACTGCAGCTGCTCTGCAACATGACGGTTTAAACGAGTCTATTTCTAATTCAGCATTTTAAAATATCTATTACTGCTTAAATTTTGAAAGGTGGTCCTTTTTAATTTGTGGTAATTCCAGTTACTGAACTCAACTAGAAAATATTTGGCCTTTTTTTCCTGAGAGATTCATTCAACCTTTATTTCTACAGGTAAATCCCATTGAGCCTCGATGACTCATTTACAAGAGAGACCTGATTTAACAAAGAAAGATGACAACATGACAACAAGACTGATGTAATTTAGTTCAAGTTATAGATCATTTGTCAAAGACTGCAGCATAAATTGTGGCATTATCATTAAAGAAAAACGTGATTGTGGAGATGAGTCAATGTTTTCATGTTTTCCAGGTAAACCAGAGGAGAATGACTTCATGAACTGAATGTTGCATTCAAAGTATCACAAAGGTACAAGATCTCATTTTCTGTCTTCTATTAATCAATAACAGCTGAATCAAGATGTTTGAATAAAATTACTTTAACACCATAACCTTCACAAAGTTGGTATTTACTGCAGGACTGTTCATTTACATTAGTTTTATATTATTAGTTTAGTGTTTGGTAATCATGGGTCAAGTTGAGATGAGACTCTTTCAAGACAGAACAAGAAATAAGAATTATTACAAGAATATATCAGCATCAATAAACTGTAGGACAGTAACAAAACACTTATTAAACTATCACAGGTACATTGAGATGGAGCTGGAAGTTCTTCTTCATGCCAGTTGTCTTCATCTGATCTTTTGTAAAAATATGTCAATTTATTTTCCATTAACATTTTTCTTCTCAGGACTGAGTTAATTTTCTTGTCTGTGAGTTTCTTCTGTCCTGCTTATGGATTTTTTTTTGTGTTCTAATTGTTCCTCAGGTTTTTCATCTCTGTTCCCTGACTGCCTGTTGATTCATCCTCCTGGTCCTGTTGATCCTGGATCATCAGATCCTGACATGTCCCCGTCCTCTGAGGACACATTTTCATCTTTCCCTCATCTCACTCGCCTCATTTCTGTTTCTTCCTCAGTCTCTGAAATTACAACGTCACTGTTAGAATGAAGATTATTGTTCAATAAAAAATATGACATGTCTTATTTAACACTGTTCGTACCAAAGTTTAATTTAGAACAACATGTGTGATCACTGGTCAGGTCACTGGTCAGGTCACTGGTCAGATCACTGGTCAGGTCACTGGTCAGGTCACTGGTCAGGTTACTGGTCAGATCACTGGTCAGTGGAAGTTCTGCTGTTCTTCTCATCTGGTTCTGGTCCATGAACAACTGGTTGAACCTCCTTCAGTCTCACTCGTCCTCACTGTGTCTCTGTGAACTGTCCTCTCTCTAAATGTGTCTGTAGAGTGACATCAGTTTATTTTCTTGCACATTTCTTTGACAGTTAAACATTTTGAGCCCTGATTGAAAATGTTTGTGCAGATTAAATTTACACCTCTCACTTTGTGTTGTTGTGATGATGATGATGATGTTGATGATGATGGTGCTCCTGCTGACTTGAGATGATGTCATTAATAAACAGTATAAATAGTAGTAAAAGTACTTTATTAAAGCTTGTTTTACATTTTACATATTTTATAATTGTTTTGAAATTTATTTTTGCACAGTTAACACTGATTTTGTCATCTGTTATGATTTTAACTAGAAACAGTTTCATTTAAATTAACATTTTAATCAATGAATTGCAGTTTTACAATAGTTGTCAGGCTACAATCAACTCAGTTATCAGGTACTTGGTTGACATAAATAAACGACAATTACAACAATTCTATTCAGTCTCTCTTGTAAATGAGTCCTCGTGGCTCAATGGGACGAACCTGTTTAAATAAAGGTTGAATTAATATCTTCTACAGAAATCAAGAATTCATCCAGATGTTCTGAGGTAAGCTGGAGCAGATCTGATGCTGGATGGAGAACAAGGTGGAGCATTATCCTGCAGAGAACATCAGAAACAGCTTTATAACAGGAGTTACTCTGATCTTTTTTTAACGTTTGTAACGTTATAAAACACTGATATGGCTATATTGATCATTGTATTGCATATACATTATTTTTCTAACAAATATGTGTTTGCAGTCTCGTTTCCTTCTAAAATTTAATGATAAATGTATCAGCCGCTTCTAAAAATGCTTTGATAAAATGCATAGTTTGTGAAATAATCAATAATCGGTTCAGTAATCAGTTCGTTACTGCTCAGCAATTACTGAAAGACGTCAGGTAAAGTAAGAAAAGTAGATTTTTGTGTTATGTTGTGCCAGCAGCCGCTCAAACTGACTGACAGCGATGAACTATTGGGAGCTGCATGAACCACGTGACCGCGTATCGGCGAGTTCAAAGAGTGTCGCAACTCTCTCTTTACAGGGCTCTGATTAACACTATACAACTGCCCTCCAATACAAATAAAATGTTGTTCATACCACCATTAAAGGACCTACAACCAAATATTGAGTCAAACAGAAACTTAAAAAAATTGCTGGTTGAGCAAGGCCGGTCCTGTGGTTTATTTCGATCTATTCTGATCCTTGCCGCCTGTTGGTGGAATGACATTCCTCTTGACATATTCCATCGCTTTCACTGAGTCAACAAAAACCTTGTCCATCCCTCCATGTGTGATGTGAAGCCGTGCAGGAAAAAGAAGTCCATACCAGACACCTGGGCAGTTCCGCAGGAGTCGCCTCACCTTCGTGAATGCTGCCTGTGCCCTCGCCACAGCCAGGGTGTAATCAGCTGTGATGAATATGGATGAATCCTTGAAGTGGATTGGGCCACCGCTGCATATTCGTCGTAATATCTCCACACAGTCCCGATAATAATGCAGCATGGCCACGATAACTATTCATCATCCAAGCCTCTCCTGCCCAGTGTCTGGTACATGTGATCAATCAGTGGCGACTTGCCCAGCTGTAGCTCCTCTGTTAGCATTTTTGCTATCACTGTAGGGGTGTATGGGCACAGTGGTTCTGGAACTCCAATAATTCCAATATTGTTACGTTTCATATTTTCCTCCAAGGATTCAAGCTGTTTTCTCAGCCCATTAACCTCATTTTTCAAATTCCACCACTGTCCCACGCAGATTCTCTTATTTATCTGAGCATAAAGACAGCCTGTTCTCAGTCTCTGAAACATTTGACTTCACCTGGTCAAACTCTGCTCTGAGGCCTGCGTTGGCATTCACAAGTTCTGCTCGGACCACCTGGAATTCGCTGCTAATTAAATTAAAATCATCGGTCAGTGCTACTTTCATCTCCATCCTAATTATCACTGTGACTTCAGATTTAATTGAATCCAGAATGTCTGAAATTAGTGCCAACTCGACTGTCCCTCCAGAGCCCGGCGTGGGGGGCGACGTACCTCCTCCACCTGCTGCTCCTTCACAGTAGCCCGAGGCTGCAGCTGTGATGACGGTCTGCGCAGGGGAAAACATTGCTGTCTTCCATTATTTTAGCTTAGAGGCCTACCACAGCTCAGTCGAGTCAATCATGTGGCTACACCAACTTCAGAGGCAGAATCCAGTGTGGCTGTAGCGAGGATATAATTATAAAAGGCAATTTTTCAGTGGGGCTGACGGGAGCCCAGCAAAATGCAATTCACCACTCCCCCACCATGTTGCACTCTACAAAACTTTATTTTAAAGTGGAAGCAACTGTGTAATGTTTAAAAGCCACAAAAACACCTTTGTCAAACTTGATGTAGAACCTTTATTAAGGTTTTTGCTCCAGGCTGAGATATTTGTTATTACCTGTACAGTAATGACATTTCATACACACTTAACACTAAAGTGAGCCATAAAACACAATAAAAGTGACAGAAACATTACATCTCAGTAAACACACAGACAGAAAACATTTTTCTAACATGGCTCACTGTGGTCATTTAGACTACAAGATGTTTCAAACTTCAAAATCAGTTGTAAGAAGCATCAACATCACAGTTCACTTGCAAGATGGTAAATGGTAAATAGACTGTACTTGTATAGCGCCTTTCTATCTGATCAAGATACTCAAAGCACTTTACACCAATCTGTGCCCTCATTTACCCATTCATACAGCACTCTACTAGATTTCTACAAATATAATTGAACAAATCATTCTAAAGAGACTAATCAGAGCTTTATCACATTCATACACCAATGGGACACACATAGGAGGTAATGAGGGGTTCAATGTGTCTTGCCCAGGGACACTTCGGCATGTGACTGCTGGTGGATTTGAACCCCCAGCTCTTGCATTGGATGACGACTGCTCTAACCACTCAGCCACAGCCACCCTTAGTCGTCTTAGGGGGAAGTAAATTTGACAGTCATCGGCGTAGAAGTGAAAGTGTATGTTGTGTGTTAGACGTTTTCTATTTTATCATTTTAAAACAGTTCCTATCTCATTATATTAACATCTGTTTTTACATGTACTGAACAAAAAGTTTCTTTCTTAGGATTCAATCTTTTATCTTGCTGTGTGTGCGAAAAGTTCTGAATCACACCAAGTGGACGTTTATTAGGAAACTGCTCCGTTCAGACACAATCTCCTGAATGTTCTGACCCATCATCGCTGATAAGATTTTGTTCATGTGAACTTGACCTGTTGTTTTCGTGTTCCACTTTTATCTCAATAAATAGCGGACTCCCACAGCAAAGCTTAGGAGTTCACACTGACCCACAAATCAGGTGACTCCCCTTTTGCAAAGGATCTGATAGCTAAAACTCATCTTGTTGTGTTGTGTGAAATTATTACCTTTGTAGGTCAGACAAAAAACCCAACATTACTTGGAGCCGTGACTGCGGATTCCAACATACCTGTCTTGCTCGTGTGGTTCGACCGGACACGCTGAGAAACCCATGCGCACGGTGAAACTAAAGCCCTGTTGGGTTTTTATTCCCAGCCAGGCCAGTGATTTTTAGGTCCGTCATGAGCCTGCCAACGGCAGATTGACGGAAAACCGGACTTCCTTCACACAACAGCGACGTGAGTACTTTGTCGTAACGTTTGGGTTTTAAACAGCGGAGACTATTCTTGCGCTATAAGTAAAACGAGTCAAGACCTCTTCTGAATAAGTGAGATTCAGGGTTAAGAACTTTCATTCCAACTAAGTATAACATATAATCAAGACCTTTTTAATAAGTGAGATTTTACAGTTTACTAGCATAAAGTGAGACTTTCTGAATCAAGACCTTAATTGACAAAAAAAGTGAGACCTGTAGTCGAGACCTTTTTAAATAAGTGAGGCTCCTGTCAAGACCTTTTCTAAAACTTTGAGTGAGACTCGTAAGCCAGCATTTTTCTAAAAACAGACACGTGCAAACTTCTGTCTGTCTGTGTGTGTATGTGTGGGAGGAGAAGCTGATTTCTGTGGCGAGTCCTTAAAAACCTGGCAGTGCTAAGTTCACGGGACTCAAAGCAATTTTGCTTAAACCTCCATTAGGATTCTTTTTTTTAAAACACAACGTTTAAAACCATACCTATAAATCATGAGTAATGAAATTAATGGCCAAAAATACCCAGACTCATAAAAAATTTGCAGAAAATAGAGCTAAAAGCAGAACGAAAAACTAAAACAAAAAACGAAAACTGCAGCTTTGTTTGTCAGACAAAAGATAATACATTGTGGTACCCACTAAAACATAGGAAATGTAAGGATGGTACTATTTGCTGTTTCTGTTTGTGTCTGTGTTTCCCTAGTGTTTCCTCGTCAGTTTAATTGGTGCCACCTTTGTCCCGTCACAGCTGTTGTAATCACGTCTTGTCTTGTCCTTGTATATAAGCCTCCTGTTCTGTGTTGTTCCTCGTCGGGTCGTATTCGTTGGGTCTCTGCGTTCTCCTGCGTTCTCCTGCGTTCTCCTGCGTCTCCCCTGAGCTCTCCTGAGTCCTCCCTGAGTTTCCCTCTGAGCCTTCTGTTTATATGTAAGTTTTGCTGCCACGTCAGCTGTTATTTTGTTCTTTATTCTCTATTAAAATACTTATTTTTGTAATCTGCCGAGTTGAGTCCTGTCTGCACTACTGGGTTCGTTCCTGTCCACAAAATCCTGACATTACGACCCGACCACACATCAGAACCCAGCGGGCAGGGCTCTCTCGGCAACTCACCTTTTTTCTTTTTCTCCTCCGAGCCTTCCTGTGATGAGCGAGCGTACAATCCGGTGCGGCGGGTTCTGGACCAGACCCGTCCGTCCACAAGGACGTTTTGACCAGGAGGTGGAAGTCCTGTCTTCACCACTCCTGGTCCTCGAAGAAAACAGGGCTCGGCACCGGGGAAGCCACCAAACCCCTGTTTCTGAGTCCGCCTCGCCCGGCTACTCGGGATGGACGTCGGGGGAGGACGAAGAAATCGAGGATGAGTTCTGTTTTGCTCCTGTCCCCCGACTATCCCGCCGTCGCCGGGGAGGTAGAAAGCGGTCCTGGGGGCAGTCCGCGGCGCCCGGCCCGGTCTCGTCGGCTGAGCAGAATCATAGAGTTGGTTCCGGTGTTTTTGTGGGAGCTGGTCCCGCCGCCTCACCTCGCAGGTTTCCGGTGGGGGCGAGGTCCGGCGTCCCGCGGGAGCTCCGGTCCACTCCTGTTCGGTTCGGCGAGTCCGGTCCACTTGACGTCACGGGGCGGGTTCCGTCGCCTCACCTTCCAGGTTCCTGGTGGGGGCGGAATCCGGCCTCCCACCGTCACACCGTGCCGCGGCTGTCCAACCCAGTCAGACCGTGCCTCCTGGGCATTCTCCCAGTGACTCTGTGGGGGTGTGTTCCGCCGACCCACCTCCCAGGTTTCCGGTGGGGGCGACACCTGACACCACATCCTCACATAGTGACATTTGTCCATCAGTAACATATTCATCCCATGAACTTGCACTAATAAACCAGACTTTACTAGATTCATTTCTCACTGCTAAAAATAACCCAGACTGTTCAGACGTTGTATTTTCCCTGATGGAGGAATTTTTAGTTTCACGGCCAGGCCTCATTCTGATCCCTGAGTACAATCGATTATTAATAGAAATTAGGACTCTCATCACACCCAAGGTCACTTATACACACTCTGAACTCTCCTCTGCTCCTCTGACTCCTGTACCCATCACCTTCGCCTCTGTTCCGCCTGCTGAATGCCTCGCCGTTGGTGCACCTGCTCCTGTCGCCTCAGAATCAGTTTCTGTTTCCCGTCGCCGCCACCGCCGCAGAAGATCAGTTCCTGCTGCCACCGCAGAGGAGTCGGTTCCTGCCTCCGTTGCAGCTCTCCAGGCTCCCACGCCGTCTGCTGCAGAGCCACAGGTCTCTCCGTCGTCTGCTGCAGAGCTCCAGGCCTCTCCGTCGTCTGCTACAGAGCTCCAGGTCTCTCCGTCGTCTGCTGCAGAGCCACAGGTCTCTCCGTCATCTGCTGCAGACACTCCCCAGGCCTCTCCGTCGTCAGCAGCAGCAACTTCACAGGCCTCTCCGTCGTCAGCAGCAGCAACTCCCCAGGCCTCTCCATCGTCAGCAGCAGCAACTCCCCAGGCCTCTCCGTCGTCAGCAGCAGCAATTCCCCAGGCCTCTCCGTCGTAAGCAGCAGCAACTCCCCTGGCCTCTCCGCCAACAGCAGCAGCAACTCCCAAGGTCCCCTCGTCGCCTGCTGTCAACTCCCAGGTCCCCTCGTCGCCTGCTGTCAACTCCCAGGTCCCCTCGTCGCCTGCTGCCAACTCCAAGGTCCCCTCGTCGCCTGCTGCCAACTCACAGATCCCCTCGTCGCCTGCTGTCAGCTCTCGGGTCCCCACGCCGCACGCTGCAGCTCTCCAGGCTCCCACGCCGTCCGCTACAGCTCTCCAGGTTCCCACGCCGTGCGCTGCAGCTCCCCTGGACTCAATGCCGTCCGCTGAAGTTCTCCAGGTTCCCACGTCATCTGCGGCTCCCTCCAAGTCACCAGAGGGGTCGACGCTCTCCAAGTCTCCAGAGGGGTCGACGCTCTC
>NW_023619552.1:0-7835 GCF_014905685.2 Nematolebias whitei
ACCATGGCAGAGAAAAAACTGACCATTCAGATGTTCCTCAGATGTTAGACACACTTCCTGCATCTCTCTGGTCTCAGGGACCTGAGGATGTAGGTCATGTTAAATGCCTCCCAATCTCTTTTGAACTGACGCACAACGAACCTATATGGTTGTATCAGTATTCTCATAGACCTGAGGCTGAACAAGGTTTGACTGACACGGTCCAAGGGTTGCTGAAAGCAGGGGTCCTCGAACACTCACATTCAGACTGGAATACTCCCATTCTACCTGTTGAGAAGGTGGGGACTGGAAAGTACAGAATGGTACATGATCTTAGGTCGATCAATGCCATACTTAAGACACCTACGTCACCAGTACCAAATCCATATGTTGCACTGACCCAACTGACACCAAACCAGAAGTGGATGACCTGCATTGATTTGGCTAACGCCTTTTATTGCCTGCCCTTATCAGAGGACCTGCGTGACATTTTCTCATTCACATTTAACGGTTGTCAGTATAGATACACTCGCTTGCCTCAGGGTTTTGCATTATCGCCAGGCATTTTCAATCATGTTTTAAAGAACATTCTTGAACAGCTTCCACTCCCCAGAGGCACCACTTTGGTTCAATATGTTGATGATTTGTTGATAGCCTCTGAAACAGTACATGACTGTCTTACAGCCACTCAGGCTGTCCTGCTTCACCTGCATGATGCAGGTTTTAAAGTTAGTAAATCTAAACTTCAAGCAGTTCGTACACAGGTCTCTTTCCTCGGTAGGTTGGTCTCTGCTAAAGGTACAACACTATCACCAGAACACAGGGCGTCTATACTACATCATCCAAAACCCACCACTGTACAAGACATGTTATCCTTTTTAGGTTTAACTGAGTACAGCAGACACTATATACCTGATTATAGTGAACTCACCACTCCACTCAGACAGATGGTAAAAGATCAAGGTAACAGAAACCTTAAAGCAAAACTTGTGTGGAACACAGATGCAGAACATGTGTTTATTAATTTGAAGCAATTCTTGTCTAGAGCAGCGGATTTGGCTTTGCCTGATTACTCAGCCCCGTTTTTTCTTGACGTTTCTGAAGCAGAAAACACTGTTAATGGTGTTCTGTTTCAGAAAAAGGGGGGTGGTAGACAGGTGTTGATGTACGCAAGTGTGATGTTGGATGGTACTGAGAAGCGTCATCCAACATGTACACAGGCAGCAGCAGGTCTGGCAAGGATTGTTTCAAAAACAGCACATATCGTCATGGGACACCCATTACACATACTAACGACACACAACATAGTAGCGTATGTTAATTCTGAGCTCTTTACAATGACATCCTTAAAGCAAAGACGCATGAGCAACATCCTATCAGAACCGAATTTATTGTTCCTGCATCAAGGCATAAACATGGCAGATGGTATGCAAACAACACAAGCACATGATTGTGTGCAAAAAGTGTACATGGAGGAACGCATTAGACCTGATTTACAGACTGAACTCATACCACATTCAAATGTACTTTACACAGATGGTTGCTGCTTCAGGTGTGAGGATGGGTCTTTGAGATCAGGATTTGCTGTGGTACAGCAGAATGGTGTTGAGTACGAGGTACTGAGCTCAGGGCAGCTAGAAGGTCATCAGTCAGCTCAAAAAGCTGAAATTCAGGCAGTCGTTGAGGCTTTGAAATTGAGCAAAGGAAAAGAGGTTACAGTGTACACAGACTCAGCATATGCGTATGGTGTAATTCATGTACAATTACCACAGTGGAAAAGAGCAGGTTTTCGAACAGCAGGTAATAAACCAATTAAACATGAGGAACTCATTAAGGATTTAGCTGACAGTTTGATGTGGCCAGCAAAAGTGGCGGTTGTGAAGTGCAAAGGTCATGATGTTACACAATCAGACACAGCGGAAGGAAACAGGCAAGCTGACAGAGCAGCCAAGATAGCTGCTGGCTATTTGCCAAGAGTCCAGATGGTGACAGTGGAAGAGGAATGTCAGAAAGTGAATCAGTGGGATGAGAAAACTGTAGCAGAGGCTCAGGCTACAGCCTCCCCAGAGGAAAAAACATTATGGTTTAACAGAGGAGGTCAGAAAATAGGTGAATTTAAAGTGTGGGTAGGACCGAATCAGAAGTGGATCTTGCCTATGACTTTAAAACAGGCAGTGTTTCAGGAAGCACATGGATTAGCACACGTGGGATGCAGACAAATGTTAAGAAATCTTCGACAATGGTCACACCCGCATCTAAAAGATATGGTAACAGCATATGTTGACACCTGTACTGTTTGTTTAAAGTACAACATTCGGCCTACAGTAAAACCTGAACGAGGTTATTTTCCTCTCCTGCACCGACCGGGACAGGAGGTGATTCTAGATTACACTGATATGTTGGAACCTGTTAAAGGGTTCAGATATGTATTGATGTGTGTTGACGCATTTACAGGGTGGCCAGAAGCCATACCTGCAAGAAGAGAAGACAGCAAAACAGTGGTGAAGTTTCTGATTAACCATTACATCCCCAGACACGGTTTTCCAACAAAAATAAGATCAGACAATGGCACACATTTTAAAAACACAGATCTGCAGGCTGTGGAAAAAATGTTAGGCCTAAAACATGCTTTTGGAACCGTGTATCATCCTCAATCTCAAGGGAAGGTAGAAAGGACGAACCAGAACATAAAACAAAAATTGGGCAAAATCTGTGCACAGACTAAATTGAACTGGGTTGATGCTTTACCAATTGCTCTAATGAGCGTGAGAACTTCTGTTAATAATGGAACTGGCTTTTCTCCCTATGAGTTAACTACAGGAAGACCCTTTCCAGGACCAACCGTATGCTCACTGACCAGTGAGGAGGACCGTAAAATGGACCATAAGGTATACTTTGATGAGTTAAAAGCATTAGTGTCTAACTTTACTCAGCAGGTTCACCACAAACAGAGCCTAACAGAAAGACCAGAGGAACCTGGTCTCCCCACCGCGGAGTGGGTCTTGCTGAGGGTCATTAAAAGGAAGTGGCAGGAGCCCAGGTGGACGGGCCCTTATCAGGTTACGGAGAGAACGTCCCACGCAGTCCGCCTCAGAGGAAAGGGGGACGTTTGGTACCACTGGAGCCAGTGTGCGCCTGCCTCAGAGCCAGGAAGAGCGAGGGAGCTGGCAGAAACCATCTAAAGTCGTAAAACTGGACATTCATGTCTTGTAGACCGAAGCAGCCTGGTAAAGTTGCGTGCGGGCCCTGAAGGACTTTGTTTGAATGGGTCACTGGGTGCTGGAAAATCCACATTTAGTACAGACACCTAGATACGACAAAAACACGACATCTTAGAGTCTCACACTTCATGAAGAAAACTCAGAGACATAGGAGGATCGGTCTCTGAGCACCCCAGGGTATGCCCTGAGTACTTGTGATTGTAACAATATTGTATGACATGTGTACTAACCATTTGTCTCTTATTTTTTAATTGCAGTCTTGATTTAGAGTGCATCCATTTATTTACTTAGCTTGAAAGTATTAAGTATATTCAGTTTGTAATGTTAAAAAGAAATATCTATAATTAATTATAAGCAGTATATTAACAGAGTGTTATTTTGTATTAATTTTGTGTTAAAGGAACGGCTTGACTGGCTGTTGGCTGTGGAGGTTGCTGTGCGAGACATCTTCATTAATTGAGTACAATTTCAGTTTACAAGATCAAAATGCGGTGGTCATCAAAGTACGTTGTGATAGGGATAGGTGCCTTGTCATCCATAGTGTTGTCACTCATTTTCTATTTTGAATATTTCTGCATCATTCCCGGTTTACCAGAGTGTGAGCAGACTGGTGAAACAGGCAGGGTAAGAAGGAGTGTGACACCACACACAGTCATGAAAGATGCGTATGGCCTTCCGGTGTTGAAAGTAGAGTCTTGATATGCTTTTAGCTGAGAAAGGAGGTGTGTGTAGCATGTTTGGTGACTTGTGTTGTAGTTTTATTCCTAATAACACTGCCCCTGATGGAAAAGTGACCCGTGCACTTGAAGGTTTGAGAACGTTGTCAAATGAGATGAAATCTCACTCTGGTGTAGATAATCCTCTTGATGAATGGCTCTTCAAAGTGTTTGGCCCCTGGAAGCAGATGATTGTGTCCATGTTAATGTCCATTGCAGTATTTGCATCTATTTTAATCACATGTGGATGTTGTTGTATTCCCTGTCTGAGATCTCTGTCAGTACGTCTTATCACTTCCACTTTAGAGAAGCGTGACCCTGAGATAGCTCGTCAGCTCCTAATGCGCAGAGGATATGAATTTACTGATTTTGAGATTCAACCACTTCGGCGCAGAGAAGCATATTCTTCAACTTGATGTCGACCTCTTTTTCTTTGAGGTCGAAAGGGGGAATTGTTGTGGAATAATATTTGTTCCTTTTAGAATCTGACTCCCAATTCTTATTTTATTTTGAAATTGACCCATTTCCTGTTTTACTTTGAAGAGGCTCTTCATTTCCTGTTTATATAATGTAACACGATGTAAACCACTTCTGATTGGACTGGATTCTGACCATTCACATCGTAGACAGACTCAAAGCGCGCTGAAAAGTTAGTTTTTCTGTGTGAAGGAACGCCCTGTTTTTCTGAGACAAAGAGAAGTGAACAGTCCTGTCCTGGTGTGTGTGTGAGTGTGCCAGCAGAGAATGAAGCAGAGAGACGCAGCAGATGCAGAGAGATTGGAGCAGAAAAGATAAAAGCAGGTTGTATTGTTTCAGATTAAGAGATGCATCCAGATTTTAATATGTTAAAATAACGACTGCATTTAACTAACCCACTGTTTATACTTGTGAATCTGAGACAACATTATTACTTCTGTGTTACTTTACTTATTAAATATTCATAAACTTAAAGGTGCCATTGTCGTATTTAATGTGCAATGATTTGACTGATACCTGCAGGATTGAAGCGGTTACTACAGAACTCGGGTGGAGAAATAAGAAAATCACAACAGGACGGAAGATTACCAGCCCTGACCGTGAAGAACAGAAGACGCGTCAAACTGATTTTAGTTTTGTCCCAATACACACACGTCATTTAGAATGTTTAATCAGACTGATAAGGTTCTGAGGACTTTACATGAAGATATCTCTGCGGGCCGAATCCCGCCGAGCACCAAAGGACCCTTGTGGATGAATAAGGCCTCCCACCGCAAGCTCAAGAACTGAAGACCTGCTAGATAGGACTGTTTAAATTGAGGGTGTTGGCTTTTCCTGTTTAATATGAGTGTCTAGTCTTTCCTTTCAGTCATTCTGGAAAAACAACCAGAGAAGGGTCGTGGATTCAATTGGAAACTTAACAATTCACTTAACTTAACAATTCACTTAACTATTCACTTAACTATTCATTTACCTTAACTATTCAAATATTTTACTCCATTCAATTGGGCATTTAATCATTCTAAAATACCACGAGGTATTTTAAAGGTGGTTTAAAATAGAATTTTACTTAATTATCTTTTACTAGGAGTGGTGTTGGCGCTTTTTGTATTTTTATAAAGGTTTAGGTGTTTGGGACTTTTCACAGGGGTTGGATCAGGGGTCTGGTCCAGGACCCCTGGAGAGTGCAGTAAGTTTGGGTCGTCACTTCCATATTGACAAATCCATAAAAGGGGTGAACTCCCATGAATATGGGAGTTCAAAAGAGGGAATGTTGGATTTAATATTTTATACCTTTTTATAATTCCTATCAAGCACTCAAATGTCATGTCATATAAAGTGTGTGCGTGTCTTTCTTCCAGGGTTGAACTATGTTTATAGAAAATGTTTGCTAATTCTAACTAGTTGACCTTTAAATATAATCTCATAGGAGCTAAAGATAATTTTACAAGTTCACATTTGATAGATTACAAGCAATCAAATCATGCCATAAAGCTAGAACACATCTCTTTAATTTAGACAATATAGTTTGACTAAGTAAAATCCAACTGAAACTAAACTAAAACAAATATAAAAATGATCCAAATATAAACACAAACATGAGTTGGATAATAATTAAGTTATTAATTATTCCTAGAAATAAACAACTTTATTTCTAATCAGTTGGTATCACTAAGGTATAATCACGTTAAACAAACAGTGTTAACAGTTTAAACGCAGACAAGGAAAATAAGATGAATCTGCCTTAAAAAACAGAATCACCAGGCCTTCAACAGATATTGAATTAACACCCATGAGGTAGGTAATAATTAATAGTTATTAATTATTACGTATAAACAATTTAGACACGAATCATTTTGTATCCCTAAAAGTATAAAAGCAAGTTAAACTTTAAACAAAAGCCGATTTCGGTGTACCAAAACTTATCTGAAATATAGACGTTAACGTCCTTGAGGGGGCGGGCTAAGAGTCGTAACCATAGCGACAGAAGCTGAACCAATCAGGAAGCTAGCCTTCTCAAACAGGGATAAAAGGCCGGAAATGACACACGCCCACCGAGCATTTCTGGGAGGCGCACACGGCGACGGTTCGTTCTTAATGCTCCATTTATATGCATATATCTTATTAATGTAATTGTTTGTCTCTGAATATCTGTAACCCATGTTGTGTCAAATAAATCTTTTATACGAAGGGCGACGCCTCAGCCGTTTTGAACACGACGTGGTAATCTAGCCACAACAAAACTCATTTGTGTATATAGAGAATAAAAGCGGCGATAGCACGCAACCCTGTGGAACACCAATCAACCTTTATTTATACAGGTAAATCCCATTGAGCCTCAAGGACTCATTTACAAGAGAGACCTGATTTCAACAAAGAAAGATGACAACAATGGACAACAGCAACAACAATAAACAGTTATAAAAAAGCATACTACAGTTTTTTTTGTTTGTTTTTTGTTTTTTTTAAACAAATAGTTTGGCTAAAAGGAAAAGGTAACAAAACAAAACAAAACAAAAAACCCAGCTAGATTCCAAGACAAATGTAGAAAACTAAAAACAGGAACATGTCAGCATTGGACCCTGCCAGGTGTCCAACAGATTCTTAAAGACCAGTGTTCAAGACCCTACAGTCAGATAGAGTGTTATCAACACAAACTCGCTGGGGTCTTCCTCTTAAAAAATTGCTAATCCACAACACAAGATGGCTGCTGACATTTAGATCACATAGGCATTTTAGAAGTATATGTGGCTGAACCGTATTAAAAGCAGATGAAAAGTCCATGAATAATATGCGAACAAATGTCTTTGGGTTGTCTAAATGATTATGGACCTTGTTGAGGAGGGAGAGAGTAGCATCCTCCACCCCTCGGTTACTCCTATATGCAAACTGCAAAGGGTCCATATGCTCAGCTGTAACAGACATGAGTTCTCTGCTCACTAAGCGCTCCATACATTTGCATAATACAGATGTGAGGGCAATTGGTCTGAAGTCATTCAGTGCCTTTGCATGTGTTATTTTGGGCACTGGGACAATAGTTTACATTTTCCATGCTTGTGGGACAAAGCTAGTGTTAAGAAACAACTCAAATATCCGTTTGAACACAGGACCCAGCTGTGTGGCACATTCTTTTAATACCCTTCCCTTAATTCCATCTGGCCCAGCTGACTATGAGGATTGATGTTCTGAAAAATTGAAATTACCTCTTTCTCCAGTAATTCCACAGGAGTTGGTGTCAAGGCTGCACAGAAAGAGTCAATCTCATCACTGAAGTCATGGATGTCAAATCTTGAATAATGAACATTTAGTTTATTTGCAAGTCCAAAGGGGTCAGTGTGCTGAAGGGAATCTTTTTGTTTCCTCCCCATTATTGTAATAATAATAATAATAATAATAATAATAATAATAATAATAATAATAATAATAATAATAATAATAATAA
>NW_023619552.1:7845-9140 GCF_014905685.2 Nematolebias whitei
AATAATAATAATAATAATAATAATAATAATAATAATAATAATAATAAACATTTTATTTGGGTGATTACTAAGAATGAGGACTTATAACAGATTAACATTTTAACTAGTGATGCTACTTTAATTTGTAGGTTGCATTTAGGTTAATCAATAGAGCTCTAATCAAAGAACTGAATGACTGAAAGGTTTTTATTATTAGATTTTACTGACAGACATTGTTCCTACAGACCCGACCACAACCAGTGAGTCAGAACACTTTGGACCTTTAACACGTGGCTCTTTTTATTAATTATTGTCTCTTAATAACATTTAGTTTTGATTGTTGTTGTTGAATTCTGCTGTTTGTTGTTTAGTTTTTATTTCACCTGTTTTCATTTATTTCTTGTACGTTTTGCTCCAAACACAGACAGAGACTTTGCAATTCTGTTTGATGTTTCTATAGAATGACAATAAAATCTGATTTTGAAGAATGCCATCCATCCATCCATTATCTTTACCCGCTTATTCCATTTTGGGTCACGGGGGTCGCTGGTGTCCATGTCCAGCAATCACTGTGCGAGGGGAGGGGTGCACCCTGGACAGGTCGCAAGTCCATCACAGGGCCACATAGAGACAAACGAGACAAACAACCATTCACTCTCTCACTCACACCTAGGGACAATTTAGAGTTACCAATCAGCCTAACATGCATGTTTTTGGTCTGAGGGAGGAAACCGGAATACCCGGAGAAAACCCACACATGCATGGAGAGAACATGCAAACTCCACCCAGAAAGGCCCCTGTTTGAGCCAAGGACCTGCTCGCTGAGAGGCAGCAGCTCTACCAGTTGTGCCACCGTGCTGCCCGATTTTTGTCATGCAGTTCATCAATTCACCACCAGAGGGAAACAAACAATGACTCAATGACAACTTCAGATGAATTCAAACATTTATGAATTCACTACATTTAAAGAATGTTTTACTTAAAACAACAAAGAATTGTAGGAAGTAAAGTAGTTTATTTAAATTAAATAAATTCAACAAGTAAATAACATTTTCCTAAAATTGTGCCTGAAGATATTTTGTCAATAAAGTCAGAATATGTTTTTCTTCTAACAGAAATATTTGATTCTTCAACGTAAAAGTTTTAAAGTTGACTAAATTTGTAGTGGTGTCAGGGGCCAGCTTAGCTGCACCTCCACTACAATTATTTAAATATAACGGGTTCTCTCTTTTTCGAGTTAAATTACTGCCATGTGACGAGATATATGTTATGATTGTTTAAATCAGTGACATGAGACGTTAATTTCCTTTGACCCA
>NW_023619553.1:0-123 GCF_014905685.2 Nematolebias whitei
GAAAGGGTCTACCTGTAGTTAACTCATAGGGAGAAAAGCCAGTTCCACTATTAACAGAAGTTCTCACTGTCAATAATGCGATAGGTAATGCATCCACCCAGTTTAATTTAGTCTGTGCACAGA
>NW_023619553.1:223-9136 GCF_014905685.2 Nematolebias whitei
GCCTAACATTTTTTCCACAGCCTGCAGATCTGTGTTTTTAAAATGTGTGCCATTGTCTGATCTGATTTTTCCTGGGAAACCGTGTCTGGGGATATAATGGTTAATCAGAAACTTCACCACTGTTTTGCTGTCTTCTCTTCTTGCAGGTATGGCTTCTGGCCACCCTGTAAATGCGTCAACACACATCAATACATATCTGAACCCTTTAACAGGTTCCAACATATCAGTGTAATCTAGAATCACCTCCTGTCCCGGTCGGTGCAGGAGAGGAAAAGAACCTCGTTCAGGTTTTACTGTAGGTCGAATGTTGTACTTTAAACAAACGGTACAGGTGTCAACATATGCTGTTACCATATCTTTTAGATGAGGGTGCCACCATTGTTGAAGATTCCTTAGCATTTGTCTGCATCCCACGTGTGCTAATCCATGTGCTTCCTGAAATACTGCCTGTTTTAAAGTCATAGGCAAGATCCACTTCTGATTCGGTCCTATCCATACTTTAAACTCCCCCTTTTTCTGACCTCCTCTGTTAAACCATAATGTCTTTTCCTCTGGGGAGGCTGTAGTCTGAGCCTCTGCTACATTTTTCTCTTCCCAATGATTCATTTTCTGACATTCCTCTTCCACTGTCACCATCTGGACTCTTGGCAAATAGCCAGCAGCTATCTTGGCTGCTCTGTCAGCTTGCCTGTTTCCTTCCGCTGTGTCTGATTGTGTAACATCATGACCTTTGCACTTCACAACCGCCACTTTTGCTGGCCACATCAAATTGTCAGCTAAATCCTTAATGAGTTCCTCATGTTTAATTGGTTTGTTACCTGCTGTTCGAAAACCTGCTCTTTTCCACTGTGGTAACTGAACATGAACTGCACCATAAGCATACGCAGGGTCTGTGTACACTGTAACCTCTTTTCCTTTGCTCATTTTCAAAGCCTCAACGACTGCCTGAATTTCAGCTTTTTGAGCTGACTGATGACCTTCTAGCTGCCCTGAGCTCAGTACCTCGTACTCATCACCATTCTGCTGTACCACAGCAAATCCTGATCTCAAAGACCCATCCTCAAGCCTGAAGCAGCAACCATCTTTGTAGAGTATATTTGAATGTGGTATGAGTTCAGTCTGTAAATCAGGTCTAATGCGTTCCTCCACGTACACTTTTTGCACACAATCATGTGCCTGTGTTGTTTGCATACCATCTGCCATGTTTATGCCTTCAAGCAGGAACAATAAATTCGGTTCTGATAGGATGTTGCTCATGCGTCTTTGCTTTAAGGATGTAATAATAATAATAATAATGAATTTAATTTGTAACGCACTTTTCATTAACAAAAATCTCAAAGTGCTACAGAGTGCAACTAAAATCAATGATAAAATCAACTAAAATCTGTGATAAAATCAACTAAAATCAATGATACAATCAACTAAAATCTGTGATAAAATCAACTAAAATCAATGATACAATCAACTAAAATCTGTGATAAAATCAACTAAAATCTGTGATAAAATCAACTAAAATCAATGATACAATCATGTGGAGGCAGAATAGGCTTGCTTAAAAAGAAAAGTCTTTAAGCCTTTTTTAAAGTCAGTCAATGATTGTGGAGCTCTCAGATATTCAGGGAGGGAGTTCCAGAGGCGGGGGGCAGCCACACAGAATGCCCGATCTCCCATGGTTCTTAATTTAGTTCGTGGCAGGTGGAGGAGATGACTGTTCTGTGATCGTAGGGACCGGGTGGATGAATATGGAGCAAGAAGGTCCTTCAGATAATCTGGTGAATTTCCATATAAACACTGATGGGTAATGAGAGCAATTTTGTACTGAATTCTGTAGGTGACAGGAAGCCAATGGAGGTTATGGAGAATGGGTGTAATATGTTCAAATTTACGAGCTCTCAATAAAATCCTGGCTGCACTGTTTTGAATATATTGAAGTTTCTGAAGGTTTTTGCCGGGTATTCCAGTAAACAGGGAGTTGCAGTAGTCGAGCCTGGAGGAGACAAAAGCATGGACAAGTTTCTCTGCATCAGCAAAAGTGAGAGATGGGCGCAGTTTGGAGATATTTCGAAGATGGAAGAAACAGGTTTTAAACAGATGCTTAATGTGATTTTCAAATGTAAGATGAGAGTCCATTTTTATTCCAAGATTTGTAACAGAGGTGGTGGAGAGGGGGATGTCTTGTCCGGAAAATGAAATAGTCGTTATAGTTGAAGTTTGAACCTGGTGAGGGGTGCCAATCAGTATGGCCTCTGTTTTGGAGCAGTTTAACTGAAGAAAGTTCTGATTCATCCATGCCCTTATCTCCTCCAGGCAGGTAGAGAGGGCAACGAGTGAAGATGGAGATGACAGTGGTGAAGATGATGCTCCGGTCCTGATGTAAAGCTGTGTATCGTCGGCATAACAGTGAAAAGAAATGTTGTACTGATTAATAATTTGACCTAAAGGCAACATGTAAAGGGAAAATAGCAGGGGCCCTAAAACTGACCCTTGAGGGACACCACAGGAGACACAGACAGTCTGGGACTTGGCATTGCCAAGACTAACACATTCCAGCCTATTGGAGAGGAAAGATTTAAACCAGTCCAGGACAGTGTCACAGAGACCGACCTCCACATGAAGACGGTGGAGGAGGATACTATGGTCCACAGTGTCGAAAGCTGCAGTGAGGTCAAGGAGAACAAGGAGGGAGGGAGAACCAGTGTCAGCAGCCATGAGGACATCATTGGTGACTCTCAGCAGTGCGGTCTCAGTACTGTGAGCTGCACGGAAGCCAGACTGAAACTTCTCATACATGGAGTGTTGTTGTAGGTGGATCTGCAGCTGAGCAGCAACTGCTTTTTCCAGCACTTTTGACAGAAATGGGAGGTGAGAAATTGGGCGGTAATTAGAAAGAATGTCTGGATCCAAATTAGATTTTT
Organism: Nematolebias whitei; assembly: GCF_014905685.2. Taxonomy (NCBI): domain Eukaryota; kingdom Metazoa; phylum Chordata; class Actinopteri; order Cyprinodontiformes; family Rivulidae; genus Nematolebias; species Nematolebias whitei. The sequence goes on from NW_023619553.1 coordinate 3,139, forward strand.
TCAGAAGAGGCCTAATGATGGCAGTTTTAAGAGGCAGTGGAACTTGACCAGATTGCAGTGACTTATTTATTATATGTGTGATTAATGGGCTTATTGCAGAGTGATTGGATTTAATGAGAGACGAGGGGAAGGGATCCAGGGCGCAGGATGAAGGCTTCATTTTCATGATGATGGTCTCCACTTCACTCAGAACAACCTCATCAAAGCAGCTCAGGGACCCAGAATGCAGACAGGTAGATGGCAGATGAAGATCAGGGAGGCTATGGAGCTGAGATCTAATGGAGTTAACTTTGTTTTTAAAAAATGAAAGGAACAGGTTGCATTTTTGAACAGAGTCCTCATGAGATTGTTTAATGGGATTAAGGAGATGATTTATTGTGGAGAAGAGTTGTTTAGAGTTTCCAGGGCAGTTGTTGATGATGTTGGAATAATATTTGGACCGTGCTTCTTTAAGAGAAAAGGCGTAGGCTTTCTGATGTTCTTTATATGCCTGCTGATGTACAGAGAGACCAGATGATTTTACACGTCTCTCAATAGCACGGCCAGCTGCTTTCATCTTGCGCAGCTCAGCAGTGTACCAAGGGGCTGAACGGGAGAAAGACACCAGCCTTGCTTTAAAGGGAGCATGGAGGTCCAGAAGCTCCTGGAGAGATTGGTTGTAGTAATCCACAGAGTCATTTGCAGATGAGTGATTGACAGCAGTCAGGGAGTGGAGATCAGAGGACAGAACCTCAGGGGAAATGTTTTTAAAGTCACGGAACTGGATAAGTCGTTTAGGATTAGGAGCAGATGAAGTTGAAGGCACTTCCAGGGAGATGACACTGTGGTCTGAGACACCCAGGTCATATACAGATAAGTTATTGATAGGTACAGTGTCTGTAATCACCAAATCCAGAGTGTGCCCCCTGTTGTGCGTAGGGGCGTCAACATACTGAGTGAGATTGAGAGAATCCAAAAGGGACTTAAACTCTGCTGCCAGAGGGGAAGAGGAATTATCAATGTGGATATTTAAATCTCCAAGAATAATATTTTTCACAGGAGATGCGCAGAAAAAAGTGAGGAGGTCATGCATCTCTGAGTTAAATGAAACATGTGGTTTGGGAGGCCGATAAATCAATATAACATTCATCAGGAGGGGGGCTTTGAGGTTGAAGGCCAAACATTCAAAAGACAAGAAGTTCCGAGAAGCTAAATGTGATAATTTTAAATTACTGCGGTGAATTACAGCCAGACCACCACCACGGCCAGTGCAGCGGGCTTTCTGCAGGTAACTGTATCCAGAGGGACAGGCTTCATTCAGAGAGCTGTACACATCTGGTTGATGCCATGTTTCAGTAAGGTGTAGTGAACCAGATAACCTCAAATCTACCAGATGGACAGAGACTGTTATTTTCATTGATCTGAATAAGTCTGGGCCATCTGATGAACTTTCTTTCTTGAATTAATCAAGCAGAAAAGACAATTCTTTATAATCATTACTGTCTTACAAATGTTTTGATAATCAAATTGTGTTAGTTCACTCAATGCTTTACAGGTTGAAAAGAACTACTAATTTTTATTTTACATAAACAGTAAGTAATGATTTTTGTTCCTCATTCAAAGCAGAAATCACCTGAATATGCCTTTCTTGATTTTTCTGTCTGAAATGAGCAAGCTGTCGTAAGTATGTTAAAGGTTGGTTTTCGGTCAACTAAAATGTTTACCGAGAAAAATGTCATGTTTTACTATTTGAGAAGATTACAAAGTGTGAGACTCCAAAAAGTCTGCTGCTTCTGCAATAATCTTTTCTGTATGTTAAACAAGTTTCATTCTCTGACCTCGACTGTTGATAAACAACTTACGTCAGAAACCACTCCTCTTTCTGGTCCTTCCACGAATCAGAAAGCTCTAAATTGAACAGGAAGTCGACCCAAATAAAATGTGGCAACTTCTCAGTTCATGTTAGAGTCTGGGAGAATGAGAAGAATTAAGAATTCCAGAATTCCAAGAGAATGAGAGTTCTGAGAGATGTTGGAATGAGAGCTGACAACAGGTCCGATAGTCCAACAGAATGAGCAGATTGAGAGTGCAGCCGGTTATGAAGAGTTTGGAGTTATGAAGAACCAGGGACGTTTTGGGATTATAATTCTGTTTTGAACTAACCACGCACGACTTTCCGAGGATTTCTAGCTGTTCTGAACGGAGGCGCTGAAACAGTCTGAAGGACTCTTACTGAGCTGATCCATCGTCAAACCAGGTAAAGATTTCCTCTTCGACTCAAGTGTACCGTGGACGGGCTGAGGATCTGACGAAGCGTGCAATTTCTGGTTAAACAGATTAAACTTCCCTCACACAGTTCTCTGTAAGATAATCTCCTTTCACTCTAAAACCCACCTCTCTCTCATAAATCAGTACAGATATTTTAGAAATATCTTAAGCAAAGTCCTCAAATCACCGCCGAGTGATTTGAAGTTCATTTTCTGTGAAACTGTCTGTTATTATTTTCATATTTTGCCAAATTAATGTAAATGTTTGATGTTAAACTTTGATTTTGAAAATAAATGATTCCATTCATTTGATGGGTCAAAGATAAATAACGTCTCTCGTTCACATTTCTGTTAAAGTCAATGCACGGCATTTACAGTCAGAAAAATGAAGAACTCGTGAATATTGTATGCATATATAATTCATATATTTGTCATACAACAAGTGACACGTACCTCACGTGACTCACTACAAAGGCACAAGAGGTCCAAATTCTTCTCCAGAATATGATCATGAATAAGACATGATTTATTGGATAGCGATTGAACATTGAAAAGTTCTATTTTAATAATGGTTGGAGTAGAAGCCTTTAGAAGGGGTTTAAGCAGCCTGAAGTCCACTCCACGTTTTCCTTGCCACTTCGTGCGCTGTGTTCTTTCAGCAATATCAGGGACTACAGAGGCAGCGTTCTGATGACGTAATCGATGTGCGGCAGGACCGGTAGACCAGATGGAAGGGATGGAGTCAGACCCAGCTTGCCGAGAGTAAACAGTTCTCTTCCGAGAGCCTCTATGGACATAACGAGGTCTACGCAGAAGGCCCAGTTGTTTAATGGTAGAAACAGAAGGTGGAATGGAGCAGTTGTTGAGTCCAATCAGCTGGGAGGCGGAGTAGGTCAACATCGACGAGCCAGCCAAGCCGGGGGAAGCTAGCACAGAGCTAGCCGCTAACAGCAGACCCACAGCTCCGAAAAGGATATCCAAAAGACAGTGCGATGTAATCCACAGCATAGCACAGGAAAAAAATCCAGCAAAAGATGACAAACTGGAACAATCCAGATGACACAGGAGGTTGACAGAAGCAGCAAGGTGAGCGCAATAGTTGCTAGTTCTTCAAGCAAAGTCCGAGCCGCTGTGCTGGAGTTGTATGTTTGACAGCAATAGTCCCAAATTCCTGTTAGGGAGTGCTAATAAGCTGTCTGTTATAAGTACTGATTGAGAAATTACTGAACAAAAATAAGTCCAGATAAATGTCCACGAATATAGCAACAGTATAATGACTTTTTAGCGCGGAGAAGCGGCGAACATGCAGCGCCAGCGTCCTCTCTCTTTGTGAGAGAGGACGTCATTGTAAAGAGCTCAGAATTAACATACGCTACTATGTTGTGTGTCGTTAGGATGTGCAGTGGGTGTCCCATGACGATGTGTGCTGTTTTTGAAACAATCCTTGCCAGACCTGCCGCTGCCTGTGTACATGTTGGATGACGCTTCTCAGTACCATCCAACAGCACACTTGCGTACATCAACACCTGTCTACCACCCCCCTTTTTCTGAAACAGAACACCATTAACAGTGTTTTCTGCTTCAGAAACATCAAGAAAAAATGGGGCGGAGTAGTCAGGCAGAGCCAAATCAGCTGCTCTGGACAAGAGTTGCTTCAGTTTAATAAACACATGTTCTGCATCTGTGTTCCACACAAGTGTTGCTTTCAGGTTTCTGTTACCTTGATCTTTTACCATCTGTCTGAGTGGAGTGGTGAGTTCACTATAATCGGGTATATAGTGTCTGCTGTACTCAATTAAACCTAAAAAGGATAACATGTCTTGTACAGTGACGGGCTTCGGGTGATGTAAGATGGACGCCCTGTGTTCTGGTGAAAGTGTTGTACCCTTAGCAGAGACCATTCTACTGAGGAAAGAGACCTGTGTACGTACTGCCTGTAGTTTGGTTTTGCTAACTTTAAAGCCTGCCTCATGCAGGTGAAGAAGAACATCGTGTGTCGCAGTAAGACAATCCCGTGATGTTTCAGAAGCTAATAGTAAATCATCAACATATTGTATCAAAGTGGTGCCTCTGGGGAGTGGAAGCTGTACAAGAATGTTCTTTAAAACATGATTGAAAATGCCTGGCGATAATGCAAAACCCTGTGGCAATCGAGTGTATCTGTACTGACATCCGTTAAATGTGAACGAGAAAATGTCACGCAATTCCTCTGATAAGGGCAGGCAATAAAAGGCGTTAGCCAAATCAATGCAGGTCATCCACTTCTGGTTCGGTGTCAGTTGGGTCAGTGCAACATAAGGGTTCGGTACTGGTGACGTAGGTGTCTTAAGTATGGCGTTGATCGACCTAAGATCATGTACCATTCTGTACTTTCCAGTCCCCGCCTTCTCAACAGGTAGAATGGGAGTATTCCAGTCTGAATGTGAGTGTTCGAGGACCCCTGCTCTCAGCAACCCTTGGACTGTGTCAGTCAAACCTTGTTCAGCCTCAGGTCTATGAGAATACTGATACAACCATATAGGTTCGTTGTGGGTCAGTTCAAAAGAGATTGGGGAGCATTTAACATGACCTACATCATCAGGTCCCTGAGACCAGAGAGATGCAATAAGTGTATCTAACATATGAGGAACATCTGAATGGTCAGTTTTTTCTCTGCCATGGTCTCTGGAGATCACCTCATGGTCTAGCTTACCTACATCATGAACAGCTAAGTCAATGCTGTAGCAGTCGGTTGATGATGAGTAAGCGAGCTGAGGTATTTGTGTTGGGACCCAATCTGTGGCAGAGACAGCAGCCTTCACCATTGGGCCCAAGTCTTTAGCCTGATGTGTGGGAGCTAAAGCTAATGAGACGTGTGGGATCGCTTCAGACGACATCATGTACCACTCCAGTTGAGATGGTGTGAGGGTGACGTGAGAAGCCACGCCTTGTGGACCAACTATAAGCCGGTCTGATATTAATGGCCACTCAGTGTCCTGCAAGTGCTGAGCAAAATGCTCCTTGTAACAATCGTCAGAATCACGGTCATAAAAGAGAGTGACATGTAAGGGATCGAGAGGTGGGACATAGGGACGCAGAGCATCAAGCCATGGCCTCCATAACAAGTAGGCAGAGTAAAGTCCAGTGTGTTCAGGTGTCTCGGGGCGCAGCAACGCCCAGTAGATGTCAGCTATTTCCTCATGTATCGGCTGTACCAAGTACTGTGATGACAAAGAGGAGGAAGATGCAGAACAAGTCCAGGTCACACCACTTGGTAAAGTAACACGTAAACCAGTTTGTTCACACATTATTGTTGCACCAAGTTTCTTTAACAAGTCTCTTCCAAGCAGGTTGACAGGTACACGTGTGGACAGAACAAATGGATGTGTCACTGTTTGAAGTCCTGCTGTTACTACGAGAGGTTCAGTTAGAGACAGTTTTTGTTGCACCCCAGCGAAACCGATCACAGACACAGTGTCCGCACTGGCATGTTCATCAAATCCCTGCTCATTGAGGGTTGAATAGGTAGCTCCAGTGTCCACGAGGAATGATAGGTCCTTATTCATGACCTTCATTTTCACCATAGGGTCTGCTCCTCCCCCTATGGTGTGATTACTCTGTGGGGTGTGTCATTGCTGGTAGTATCCACCTGGTGGCGCCCAAGGTGGATCCTGCTGGCCAGAGGTAGGTGCCGGTGGCGCCATCTGGTGGTTGGGAGCTGAGTAGTGATGTGCTCCTCCTCTTTGGGCGTTGGCCTGCTTGTGATAACAATC
>NW_023619554.1:0-9128 GCF_014905685.2 Nematolebias whitei
TCTTCAGAGTGAACTATTTTTAGTCACTTCCTTGTTGGACAATAATGCATAAGTCTATTAGAATGTTGAAATCAAACCTTCAGGACCAAACCTGATGCAGTCAGTATCTGTTGACCCATTCCTCTTTACTTTATGATTTCCAGTTTGGATCTTTCAAACCTGATGCTGGAATATCAGGAAAGTCTTCATCACTTCTCTGGCAATCTAAAAAATATAGAAACCATAAGAAAAGGTACAAACAATAAACAAGTAACAAAAGCTCCACACATGAAGTTTCACCAACTTTCCAGTGAACAACTACCACAACAATGTCCCAGCAGATATTTCCATCCTTTTGGAGCGGCTGGAGCACGACGCCTCCGTTCTATTTAACGTCACACAATCACATTTTTCTGACGCACTCTCCTTCAGTTCAGCTCAACTCTGTTGCAGCTTTTAATAGAATCAGTAAATATTTGAAACTAATTGTTCAAGAAACACAAGTTGTAGGAACTGATTTGAACATCAGCTAAATATTCTAATTACAATTAAAAGAACAATTAATGAGCAACATTTAAATGAACTCTGACTGATTTATTTTCTATTAGACTTTAACAGTGAGTGTGAGAACTGACTGCATTTTAATAACGTGCACGTTTTCATCAATTGACTTAGAGAAATGTGGGTTTTTGAACAAATCTAAACCAATTAGTAGTTTGAAGGAAATGAAGTTGAATAATTCAGAAAATCTATTTGATCAAAGAACAGAAAGCTGTAGAGACATTTGATGTTTAATAAATGTAGCAGGACGACTTCAAGTGTTCAGAAACTTTGTAGGAGCCACAACACAAGGAACACGTGTCGTCCTTACACTGGCATGATGTGTCCAACTCAAGTTGTTACTAAATCTCTTTCAAAATGATCAGGAACAAGTTTGAAGATTCATTTAGTTTCAGTGAAAAACATTCATGTGTAATTTATGATGTTCCTGAATCAAACTTGAATAAAATGTGCACTCTGTCCTTCATGGCCATAACAGCAACTAAAATCATTTTAAAAGCAGCTCACCAGATATAATTCAGTGTTAGACTTTTCTCCTCTGTCTCTTAATAAATACTTACCTAAATGTTTTTGCAGCTTTTGAATCGTCTTCTGCTGAACTTAATCCACCAGAAAGACTGTGTGGTTCACAGTTTCTGCACAAATCAAAACATGAAACTTTAAATTAAAATGTTCTGAGAGAACAACAAGTATCATTTTTATGCACACTAACCAGAAACCTCCAGTGATTTTGGTCGACATGGACAAATAACACAAAGCTCTTGTAATTCTCAACATTTACCAGGAAAAACAAACACTTGGTGTTAAAATGATATAAATGTCATTTCTGACATTAATGTACAATTTGAACTTTATTTTTCCAAATGGTTATTGTCACTTAAAAACATTAAACATATAAATGATTTTAAATGAAACATTTCTGTTTTGACTTGAACTATGTTGCATTTCAACGAGACAATAAATTTTCTGCACTAATGATGTGATTTCTGGTAAAGCCGTACTTACCCTCGCTGTTTCTACAACATCCTGAAGAACGAGCAACAAACACAGAAACTTAGGGACAATTCTATGAAAAATGTCCAACTTTGGAGGGCCTTTATTTTGAAATTCCACATGAGATCTTGGTGACATCTGGTGAGCAACATCTGGAGATGTTCTACAGTCTGTTTTTGTCTTCTTCTTTTTTAATTTTCTGGCGTCGGATTCGGGTGCAGTGACCACTGGCTACCATCAGAGGGCATCTGTGACTTGAGATTGGGCGTTGGCCTTGCATGGCTACTTTATAAAACAATATCTCCACGTTGTGAATTAGAATGTCAAGTAAATCCAAGCGTGGAAAGAAAGAAGTTTTGGGAGAACTAAGTACAGAAGACATGGAGGACATTAAAACATCCTTAAACTTTATGAGTATGGAAATAGCTAAGCTGACATCAAAACAAGAACAAATACTTGGATTATTTGAAGAGGTGAAACAACTCAAAATTCAAATAAGTGAAAAGGACAAAAAAATTGATGAACTTGAAAAAAGGGTTGACGACATGGAAAGGAATGCGAGACAAGAACATTTGATTATAACTGGTCTTACAGTAAAACCAAAGTCCTTTGCAAAAGCTGTGACAGGTCCTGCAATAACTGAAGACGCATCACATCAAGACCTACGGACATTGGAAGATCAGGTTGTGTCATTTCTGCAGGAAAAAGACTTTAACGTGGAAAATGAGGATGTGTCTATTTGTTACACCTTGCCTGGATCGGATAAAAGCAAACCTGCAATAGTTATTAGATTCCTTAGCAGGAAACTAAGAAATAATGTGATGATGCAGGCAAAAAAACTAAAAGGTACAAAGGTATACATCAACGAACATCTAACAAAAAAGAATGCAACTATTGCACGTGAGGCAAGGTTGTTGAAAAAACAAAAACATATAACATCTACATGGACAAGAAACGGATATGTCTGGATCAAAGTGCAAGATGGGTTACAACCCAAGATAATAAAGGAAATGAAGGACTTGGAAAAATTTAAATAATCTAAAATTATACTTTAAATCATTGTCATATTATATTCACAATTGTTAAAACATTAGTATGGTGAATAGATGTTTTAACTATGACTGAATATATTGACTCCGAACCGAAAATTTACAACGTTGATGATCTGATTGATCCAAGTTTCTTTCCAGTCATAGAGGACTGTGATTATTATAGTGGGAAACAATTTAATGACATGAAAAAACCTGGTTTATCTATAATTCATTTCAATAGTAGGAGTATAAATGCTAACATTTCCAAAATAACAGATTATTTGAAACAATTAAATAGATCATTTACGATAATAGCATTATCAGAGACGTGGTTAAATGATGACAATTTATTTAATGCCCACATTGAAGGGTACGAATTATATAATATGAATAGAAGCAATAAAAGAGGTGGTGGTGTGGCTTTATTTGTCAATAGCGTAATAAAATGTAAATTAAATAGGGAAATGTCAAAAATTGATGAGAATATAATTGAGATAATAACAATTGAAATATTAAACAATAATGATAGAAATATCATAGTAAGTTGTGTATATCGACCACCTGGTCCAAATATTGAGGCATTCACAGATAGAATTATAGATCTATTTGATAAAAGTTGTAATAAAACAATTTTTTTATGTGGTGACTTTAATATTGATTTAGGGAAAAAATCAGATTCCAACAATATCAGTACATTTATTGATTCGATGCAAACTTTAAATCTTTATCCATTAATTTCAAAGCCAACAAGAATCACGACTCATAGTAAAACAATAATAGACAACATTTTTACAAATACAATAAATGGGGATGTGATTGGTGGTATTTTAATAAGTGATCTAAGTGATCATTTACCAGTTTTTACAATTTACAAGAAGTATAAAATTACTACAAAAAAAACTGCTAAAAAAAATAAAATAATAATAAATACATCAAAGAAAGCTTTGGATAAATTAAAAAGTGATTTAACTAAACAAAACTGGGACAATGTATATGTTGATGATGTAAACAAATCATATGATGAGTTTATGAATATTTTGGAAGCCCTATATAAAAAAAATTGTGTGTTAAAAAATTATATCAAAAAGAATGTTGTAGACCAACAATGGATGACAAATGGATTGAGAAATGCTTGTAAAAAGAAAAATTATTTGTATTCTTGTTTCCTGAAATACAGAACACAAGCAGCAGAAGATAAATACAAAAAGTACAAAAATAAATTAACTGGGATTATAAGAAAACATAAGAAAGAATATTATAGTGATTTATTAAATAATTGTAATGGGGATATGAGGGCCACATGGCGGGTCATAAATAGTGTTCTAGATAAACATATAGTAAAAACAGGCATTTCACAAAATTTTGTAATAAATAAGGAGAAAATCGACGATGAAAACGAAATTGTAAATGGATTTAACCAATACTTTGTGAATGTTGGAACTAACCTTGCAACTATGATACCTAAAGTGAACAGTAATGTTAACTATTTAATTGATGGTTGTCTTGATAGTATGTTCCTGAATGGAACTGATGAAGAAGAAGTAATGAAAGTAGTTAACAACCTTGTTGATAAAAAGTCAAAGGATTGGATGAATATGGATATGACATTTGTGAAGAATATAATGGGCCATGTAATCAAACCATTCATATATATTTGTAATTTATCCTTTACAAAGGGAGTATTTCCAGATAAAATGAAAGTAGCCAAGGTAGTTCCTCTTTTCAAAAATGGTGACAAATGTGTGTTTAATAATTACAGACCGATATCCTTGTTACCTCAGTTTTCAAAAATCCTGGAGAAACTATTTAGCAATAGATTAGACCAATTTATTGAAAAACAGAATATTCTAACTAATAATCAATATGGTTTTAGAGCAAAAAATTCTACATCTATGGCTCTCATGGACTTTATTGAACAAGTAACTACTGCTGTGGACCAAAAACAATATTGTGTAAGTGTTTTTGTTGATTTAAAGAAGGCTTTCGATACTGTTGATCATAATATTCTAGTTAATAAATTACATAAATATGGTATTCGAGGATTAGCGTTACAGTGGGTGTGTAGTTACTTGGAAAACAGGAAACAGTTTGTACAGATGAATGATGTGAGATCAGATCTCTGCACCATCACATGTGGAGTTCCTCAAGGATCTGTACTTGGTCCAAAGTTATTTATTTTATATATAAATGATCTGGTTAAGGTGTCTGGAATCCTCAAATCTGTTCTTTTTGCTGATGATACAACATTTTTTTGTTCTGGTAATAATATTGAACAGTTATTGGAATCAATGATGAATGAGTTTGTTAAAATTAAGAATTGGTTTAAACTCAACAAATTATCATTAAACTTGGAAAAAACAAATTATATGATATTTAGTAACAGAAATAAAACTATTGATGTTCCATTTTTTATTGAGGATTCTGAGATTAGTAGAGTTAATGAAGCTAAGTTCTTGGGTGTCATCATTGATGAAAATTTGTCATGGAGGCAACATATAAACTCTGTTACAATTAAAATATCCAAATCTATTATGATATTTTATAGAGTCAGGTATCTATTGAATGACAGAGCGCTGTATTTACTGTATAATACAATTATTGTGCCACATTTAATTTATTGTGTTGAAGTTTGGGGAAAGGCGTGTAAATCAATTACAATGCCTATTTTTATTTTGCAGAAAAGAGTTGTAAGAATCATAACAAGAAAGCATTATTATCATCCAACAAGTATATTATTTTATCATATGAAATTGCTGAAGTTCCATGATTTGGTAGACTATAATATTTTATCACTTATGTATAGAGCTCATAAAAATATACTACCTTTTAATATCCAAATGTACTTTGTGAAAAGATCTAGCTGTTACGATCTAAAAGGGAAAGACGTATTTGTTAAACCACAGTTTAGAACAAGTTTGAAGGGAAGATCTACCGTAATTCAGGGAGTTGGTTTATGGAATGACTTAGTAAAAGAGGTTAAGGATGCTATATCAATTTATGTATTTAAGAAACTGATTAAAATCAAATTGTTAAATGAATATCAATGATTGTATTTTGATGAGTATTGTATGAGAATTGTAAAATATTTTGATTTACTTACTTGTATTCGCTGTTTACAGGAAACGTTTGTTTGAATTGCTTATTAGATAAATAAGATTTTTTTCTTCATCTGCTACCTTTCATTTTATATTTAATATTTTGTTGTTGTTACATATATGTTGATTGTTATGTATTTATAAAATGAATAAATAAAAATAAATAAATACAGTCAGCCTGAAGTGAGACTGGTCACTGGAAACTAAGAGTTTTGTTTTAATATTAATGGAAACTTCAGGGAAAACAATTGAACATTCTCACATCATGAACATACAAATAACCACAAAACAGAGACTAAAGTCAAATATTATGGATCATATTCACAGGCGGACATTAAAAATCATTTCAACACAAAAAGTTCTCTACTCTTTGGATATGGGGGCGAGATTGAAACTTTTTGTGGAAACAGCTGAGCAGGAATGTTGGTCCCGTTACAGCTTCCAGTGCTAACATGTGTTTTATGTCCAGAGTTTGTACCAACAGGAGACACACATCAGCTTTTATTTTGAAAGAACCTCGCAAGAGTGACCACCTGGTGGTGTTAGCGCGTGCACAACCAAACCGCGTGAGCGCTGACTTTTTGAAGTGGAGGCTGCTGGACCGAAGTTTAATATTGAACAACTTTACTAGAAATTACAACCATACCTGTTAGAGAACAAACATGTGGTTGGTGGAGGTCTGACGTGAAGCTCCTGCTCCTACACAGAAAAATAGAGACACAGTCACGAGACTAGATTATACCAGCACGCGACGACACGTGGCTGCTAACAGCTACAAATGCTAACAGCTACACATGCTAACAGCTACACATGCTAACAGCTGCACAGGCTAACATCTACAGATGTTAACAGCTACACATGCTAACAGCTACACATGCTAACAGCTACACATGCTAACAGCTACTCATGCTAACAGCTACACATGCTAACAGCTGCACAGGCTAACAGCTACACATGCTAACAGCTACACATGCTAACAGCTACACATGCTAACAGCTACAGATGTTAACAGCTACACATGCTAACAGCTACACATGCTAACAGCTACAGATATTAACAGCTACAGATGCTAACAGTTACACATGTTAACAGCTACAGATGTTAACTGCTACACATGCTAACAGCTACACATGCTAACAGCTACAGATGTTAACAGCTACAGATGCTAACAGTTACACATGTTAACAGCTACACATGTTAACAGCTACACATGCTAACAGCTACACATGCTAACAGCTACAGATGTTAACAGCTACAGATGCTAACAGCTACACATGCTAACAGCTACACATGTTAACAGCTAGAGATGCTAACAGCTACAGATGCTAACAACTACACATGCTAACAGCTACACATGTTAACAGCTAGAGATGCTAACAGCTACAGATGTTAACAGCTACAGATGCTAACAACTAAACATGTTAACAGCAACAGATGTTAACAGCTACACATGCTAACAGCTGCACAGGCTAACAGCTGAACAGGCTAACAGCTACACATGTTAACAGCTAGAGATATTAACAGCTACAGATGTTAACAGCTAGAGATGCTAACAACTACAGATAGTAACAGCTACAGATGTTAACAGCTACAGATGCTAACAACTACAGACGCTAACAGCTACAGATGTTAACAGCTAGAGATGCTAAGAACTACAGATACTAACAGCTACAGATGTTAACAGCTACACACGCTAACAGTTACACATGCTAACAGCTACAGATGTTAACAGCTACACATGCTAACAGCAATACATGCTAACAGCTACACATGTTAACAGCTACACATGCTAACAGCTACACATGCTAACAGCTACAGATGTTAACAGCTACAGATGCTAACAGTTACACATGTTAACAGCTACAGATGTTAACAGCTACACATGCTAACAGCTACACATGCTAACAGCTACAGATTTTAACAGCTACAGATGCTAACAGTTACACATGTTAACAGCTACACATGTTAACAGCTACACATGCTAACAGCTACACATGTTAACAGCTAGAGATGCTAACAACTACAGATGCTAACAACTACACATGCTAACAGCTACACATGTTAACAGCTACAGATGCTAACAACTAAACATGTTAACAGCTACAGATGTTAACAGCTACACATGCTAACAACTGCACAGGCTAACAGCTGAACAGGCTAACAGCTACACATGTTAACAGCTAGAGATGCTAACAGCTACAGATGCTAACAGCTACAGATACTAACAGCTACAGATGTTAACAGCTATAGATGTTCACAGCTACAGAAAATAACGACTACAGACGATAACAACTACAGACGCTAACAGCTACTGATGCTAACAGCTACACATGTTAACAGCTAGAGATATTAACAGCTCCAGATGTTAACAGCTAGAGATGCTAACAACTACAGATAGTAACAGCTACAGATGTTAACAGCTACAGACCCTAACAACTACAGACGCTAACAGCTACAGATGTTAACAGCTAGAGATGCTGAGAACTACAGATACTAACAGCTACAGATGTTAACAGCTACAGACGCTAACAACTACAGACGCTAACAGCTACAGATGTTAACAGCTAGAGATGCTAACAACTACAGATACTAACAGCTACAGATGTTAACAGCTACAGACGCTAACAGCTACAGATGCTAACAACTACAGATGCTAACAGCTACAGATACTAACAGCTACAGATGTTAACAGCTACAGATGTTCACAGCTACAGACGATAACAACTACAGATGCTAACAGCTACAGATACTAACAGCTACAGATGTTAACAGCTACAGATACTAACAGCTACATATGTTAACAGCTACAGATGTTAACAGCTACAGATGTTCACAGCTACAGACGATAACAACTACAGATGTTAACAGCTACAGACGCTAACAGCTACAAATGCTAACAGCTACAGACGCTAACAGCTACACATGTGAACAGCTAGAGATGCTAACAGCTACAGATGTTAACATCTACAGATACTAACAGCTACAGATGTTAACAGCTACAGATGTTCACAGCTACAGATAATAATGACTACAGATGTTAACAACTACAGACGCTAATAGCTACTGATACTAATAGCTACAGATGTTCACAGCTATAGATAATAACGACTACAGACGATAACAACTACAGACGCTAACAGCTACTGATGCTAACAACTACACATGCTAACAGCAACACATGTTAACAGCTAGAGATGCTAACAGCTACAGATGCTAACAGCTACAGATGTTAACAGCTACAGATACTAACAGCCACAGATGTTAACAGCTACAGATGTTCACAGCTACAGATAATAACGACTACAGACAATAACAACTACAGACACCAACAGCTACTGATGCTAACAGCTACACATGTTAACAGCTAAAGATATTAACAGCTACAGATGTTAACAGCTAGAGATGCTAACAACTACAGATAGTAACAGCTACAGACGTTAACAGCTACAGACGCTAACAACTACAGACG
>NW_023619555.1:0-9123 GCF_014905685.2 Nematolebias whitei
CCGCGTCAGGACGAACCGCGTTAGGACGAAACGCGTTAGGACGAACCTCGTTAGGACGAACCTCGTCAGGACGAACCTCGTTAGGACGAACCTCTTTAGGACGAACCGCGTTAGGACAAACCCCGTTAGGACGAACCTCGTTAGGACGAACCTCGTTAGGACGAACCTCTTTAGGACGAAACGCGTTAGGACGAACCTCGTTAGGACGAACCTCGTTAGGACGAACCTCGTTAGGACAAACCTCGTTAGGACAAACCCCGTTAGGACGAACCTCGTTAGGACGGGCCCTAATGACTTCATGAGATTCTTTATAAATAAAATTATTTCAATTGGAGAGAACATTCAAACTGTCCTTCCTGCTGCTGATGTTCCGTGTTGGATGACGCAGCTTTAGAAATTTCACTAGAACCTGATGTTTGGACAGTTTTTGTCCTGTTGAGCTCTGAATTGTCAAAAATAATAATCTCATCCAAACCATCCACATGCCTGCTAGATCCCATCCACATGCCTGCTAGATCCCATCCCAACCAGACTGTTTAAAGAGGTATTTCCCCTAATTAATGTCCACATTTTGGATCTACTTAATTTGTCTTTAATGGATGGTTTTGTACCACAGCATTTTAAGGTTGCTGTAATTAAACCTTTACTTAAGAAGTCTGATCTTGATTCAGAAATTCTGGCCAACTATAGACCTATATCTAATCTAACTTTCATCTAAAAAATTCTACAGAAAATAGTTGCAGGTCAGTTGCGTGAACATCTACAAATTAATAATCTGTTTGAAGAGTTTCAGTCAGAGTTTAGAGCTCATCATAGCACAGAAACAGCACTAGTAAAAGTCACTAATGATATTCTCATGGCCTCAGACAATGGACTTGTGTCTCTACTGGTCCTGTTAGACCTCAGTGCTGCATTTGATACAGTTGATCACAATATTTTACTACAGAGACTTGAATATGATGTTGGGATTACAGGAACGACTCTAAAATGGTTTAAATCATACTCATCTGACAGATTCCATTTTGCAAATGTAAATGATGAATCTTCTTTATGCACCAAAATTAGTCATGGAGTTCCTCAGGGTTCAATGTTTGGACCAATACTCTTTACTTTATATATTCTTCCATTAGGTAAAATTATTAAACTTAATGGGATAAATTTTCATTGTTATGCTGATGACACACAATTATATTTGTCCATTAAACCCAATGAATCCAATCAGCTACTTAGACTACAAGCATGTCTTAAAGACATAAAAACCTGGATGACCCTTAATTTTCTCCTGTTGAACAGACAAGACTGAGGTTTTGGTTTTTGGACCTGAGCACCTTAGGAATGAATGTTTCAGTCTTTCTCCCTCCTTAGATGCATTAATCTGTCCTCCAGCTCTAATGTTAAAAATCTTGGTGTTATTTTTGATCAGGACATGTCTTTTATCCCCCACATTAAAAACGTTACTAGAACCTCCTTCTTCCACCTGCGTAATATCACTAACATTAGAAACATCTGATCTAAAGATGATGCAGAAAAACTGGTCCATGCATTTGTCACGTCTAGACTGGACTATTGCAATGGTTTATTATCTGGGTGTCCAAATACTTCTTTAAAACGTCTTCAGTTGATCCAAAATGCTGCTGCCAGAGTCTTAACTGGAGTTACTGGGAGAGATCATCTCTCTCCAGTTTTAGCTTCTCTCCATTGGCTCCCTGTCAAATCCAGAATAGAATTCTAAATCTTACTTCTAACCTACAAAGCTCTCAACAACCTAGCTCCATCTTATATTACAGATCTTATTGTTCCATATTTTCCTAACAGAGCACTTCACTCTCAGACTGCAGGTTTACTTGTGGTTCCTAGAGTTTACAAAAGCAGAATGAGAGGAAGATCTTCCAGTTCTCAGGCTCCTCTCTTGTGGAACCAACTTCCAGTTTCTGTCCATGAGGCTGACACATTGTCCAGTTTAAGACTTTCCTTTTTGATAAATCCTATAGTTAGGGTCGGCTTGGGTTTCCTGAGCTGTCCCTTAGTTATGCTGCTATAGGTTTAGACTGCTGGAGGACAAACTGACCACACTTTTCACTCTGCTGCTGTCTTTACTTACTCTCTCAACCTGTTTTGTATTTGTAATTGTTTTTTCTATCCTTAACATGTGTTTTTTTTTGTCTTTTAGGTACACCTGGACCTATATCTGGACCTGGACCTATATCTGGACCTGGACCTATATCTGGACCTGGACCTATACCTGGACCTACCATTTTGTGTTCGTCTGTCTCTCCTTCCTGTCCTCTCAACCAGCCGGTCAAAGCAGATGGTCTCTTGTCCTGAGCTGGTTCTGCTGGAGGTTTCTTCCTGTTAAAAGGAGTTTTTCTTCCCACTGTCTCCACTGTGCTTGCTCAGGATGGGAGACTGCAACGAAGCCAAGATTCATCTTGTCTGCTGGATTCCTTAGATAGAGAACTTTACTAAATGTCTTTTATGTGAATGTTCCTGTAAAGTCCCTGAGACAACTTGGGTCTGATTTGGTGCTTTATAAATAAACTGAATTGAAAACTTCTCATTTTTCTAGAAGTTGTTTTCCTAAAATATTTTTAGTTTCAGCTTTTTAATCCCGACCTGACACTGACCTGTTTGTGCGGGACGTTATTCATCTCTGACAGAGCAGCGCACAGGTCCGACACTTTTCCTGCTTTAGGAACCACGAGCCGATGCTGCAGGAACAAGCAGACATGAAACTCAACGGGCTCTGAACAGTTTGCCTGCAGAGATGTTCGCTCCACGGGTCCTACCTGCACAGGTTTGGCGTGGGGGTCCAGAGAGACGAAGAAGACCTCCATGACCCGCTCTTTGCTGACTGGAAGTGGGATGCTCAGGTAGCAGAAGGGGTCGAAGGTCACAGACACCTTGTCGCACTCAGGACAGACCAACGTGGACTTGAAGAGTCCGTGAAACGTGTCAACAATCACCGAGTCGTTCCGCCTGCGATGGTTCCTCCACGCCTCCTCAGCCACTTCCTGTGAGACCAGAAGAAGAAAAAGTGAATAAAGATCTTTTTCTCTTTAAACACTACATCCTGGTGAAACCCCAGACCTGGTCCGGTCGCCCATCAGCATCCCGGAGCTCGATGTACTCCTTGTTTTTCACCCGGTTCAGGTCCTCGTGGAGCCCATCCAGCAGGAAGGAGAGCAGTTCCTGACTGTCGTGCTGCTGGTACCCCAGAAACTGAGACGCAAAGTGACCCACCTTCGTCTGCGCAGACACACAAACACAGCAAGGTCCAGGTGAGGACACAACGGCCCGTCAGCTGGGAGTCCGTCAGCTGGGAGTCAGTCAGCTGGGAGTCAGTCAACTGGGAGTCAGTCGATTGGGAGTCAGTCGGTTGGGAGTCAGTCAACTGGGAGTCAGTCAACTGGGAGTCAGTCAACTGGGAGTTTGTCAGCTCTTCCGATTCAACCGGTCTACCTTGAAGACCCGTGGCACCACAGAGTAGTGGCGTCCGGACCACATCTGCTTGATGACATCAGCGTATGCCTCGGCGATCTCCCCCTTCATCCCCAGAGGGTTGGTGAAGTTCAGCTCCTCCAGGTAGGAGCTCCGCAGGAAGTACTCAGTCAGAGGAGGAGTGTTGCTCAGACACTGCAGAGACGAGGAGAACTGGATCAGAACCCCAAACAGAAGAACTGAGTGAGGGTTTGTTCTGTGGGGGTTCAGACCTGTAAGGCGGAGTTCATGAAGCAGGTGTTGCCCAGGTTGGTGAGGCCGCAGACCCCTGGCTGACCTCGGTACGAGTCCTGCTCCTCCACAGAGTTCCTCCTGATGAAATGATGGGATGGGACGGAGGAGAAGACAGGAAGTGGCAGCAGAAATGTGGAAACAGAGAGAAGCTCCCGATCAAACATCTCTTAAAGCCGCAGTGTTTCAGGAGCTGTCAAAGAATGAATCATCTTCTCTTTGTAGGTGCGTCCATACATCTCCCTACAAATACTACAACACAGGAAGTCAAGAACATGTCTGCAGAACGTAGACCTCTGTCCCAACCCACTGGTCCATGAGTCACTCCCACCTCAGGCCTTTCAAATGTTAGATCCTCTAACAGACCAGACTTCCCAGTTCTAACACCAAACCATCAAAGTGGCTGCTGGTGCTGCACACCTGGAGGGGCAGGTGACAGGTGATGTTTACTTGTTTACAAAGCTGGAACCTCATGTGACACCTCTACATCCACCAGCGCAAAAAAATAACTTTGTTCTTACATGATCTGAGGTCTGGAGCTCGGCCAGGTGCCGTCAGCATGCCTCGTCTCCATGATCAGCGTCTGACACACACACACACACAGTTTGAGATGTTTTCTTGTTGCCTCGACAACATGTCGCACAAAGAAAAATATTTGTTACTGTAATATTTCACACATGCCTTCAGTGTTGATCTGTGTGTGTGTGTGTGCGCCCACCATCCCTGAGCTCAGGCAGGCCTCCAACACGCTCATGTGGACGTTCCTGAGACGCTCGCAGCTGCTGTCTGAACTCTTCATCCACAGACGGCACTCAGAGCTCGGAGGCACCGAGAAGACCCGACACATGTCCGCCTGGATGGTGTCTGCACGCGCACACACAAGCACACGCACACACACACACACACACCGAGAGGTAACAACAGACCTCCAGTGAAGAGTTTTGGTCTCCAGGTCACTAAAGATGAAACTTGGTGCTAAACGTTTATTTTTCGACCAATCAGCTGCTTCACAGGAAACAAACGTGTGAAATGTTTTTGTTTTCCTGGAATTATTAAAGTATAAATACTTAGTGTAAGTATAAATACTTAGCGTAAGTAGAAATACTTAGTGTAAGTAGAAATACTTAGTGTAAGTATAAATACTTAGTGTAAGTAGAAATACTTGACGTAACGACAGCTGCAGGACTTCTGCTTCCTACATGAAGAGTTGAATATTTAGTGTTTAAAGCTAAATAACTTTAACATTTTTCGTCTTAACTCTTCTTCAAACTGAAATAATGAGAAAATGAGATGAAAAAAGATTCATTAGATTAAGTTTTGTCAGATAAACAGTTAAACTAAAAATATATTAATTATAATAAACAAGTTTAGACGCACCAAGATCAACTAAATTAATATAAAATATTAGATAAACTAACTCAGGCTATGCTAAGCTAAGCTAATATAGGCCAAGTATAAACAAGATAACAAAAAGACTAAAAATATTTAAAACATATTAGAAAAAATAAACTAGGAGAAGCTAACGCGAGTTATTAAAGAAAAATAAACTGCGCTACATTAAACTAAAACAACGAGCCAACCTAAGTTTGGCTAAGCTAATATAAAATAAACCGAAGAACATCTAAACCAAGCCGAAGACGGTGAAGGTACGCCGAGTTCAGACAAGCTAAAATAAGCTACGCTAATATCAGTTAAAATGTAGGAGATGATCAAAACAAGCTAGGATACGTATGAGTTCAGAGAAGTCGGGATGCTAAACTAAAATAAACAAGGTTTTCTGTTATAAACACCAAAACTGGTCTGGACCTCAGTCCAGTGGGACCTAAGATCGGTCCTAATCTGACGGGACGCCATGTTTGGGTTGGGGTTAAGATTAGGACTACAGTGTAAGCTGAGTTTAGGGTCCAGGTCTTGAACACAAACTCACGTATGGTGTCGGTGCGGCTGAACTGCGCGGTGGTGACGTTCTCCATGTTGCTATGGAGACACAGGAAGATCTCCACGGGGTACACCTCCACCTTCAGAGTGCTGGGCAGGTCCACCACCTGGACCAGAACACAGGGTCAAACACACACGCACAACGTTTGTATGCTCGTGTGTGTATCAGTACCTTGCGCTCCAGCGCCGGCTGCCCGTCCACAGAACCGTACCAGAGCAGCAGCTGGTGCCAGGCCGCCGCCGGAACCAACACGAAGTCCTCGTTCTCCGCCAGGCGCTCCTTCAGGTGGTACGAGTCGAGGTCTGAAAGGAAAGGAGCACTGCTGAGCGTTCAGGCTGCTCCGACGTTCTGCCGGGCTGAGCCGGGTCAACTCAGCAGGATGAGGCGTTCACTGACCTTCAAACAGTTCAGTGTTGTCGATCTGACCCGGGAAGGACGACGAGTTCTGGTCTCCGCTCTCCACAAACTCTTTCCACTGTTCAAACCAGCGACGAGACACCACGTACCTGGAACACACACGCACGCACACACATGCACACACACATGCACACGAGCGTAAAAAAGGGTTCCAACTAAAATAAAACTGATTTACTGATTCTTGAAGATGGCTGCAGCTGCTGATCAGATTCAGGAACGCTTCGATGTCTTTATTAACAAACAGAAAATATTGTGTTTGTTAATAAATAATGTTATTTCACTCTCTCTCTCTCCCAGAGACATTCAGAGTCACCAGTGAGTCGAACAAACGTGTGTTTGTTCTGTGGGAGGAAACTGGGGCACCCGGAGAAAAAAGGCGCCCGGCTGGGATTGAACCAGCGTAACCTTCTCACTGAGAGGCGGCAGCTCTACCAACTGCACCACCGTGCTGCATTCACTCAACCTTTATTTTAATCTAGTTTCCTTATAACGTGTTTGAAACCAAAGCGGTAGGACTGCGCTTCTCTACGACTCGTGACGAAACTGAGACATAAAAGTTTGGGAGGAATTTTGTAGATTTCAGTGAAACTCAGACGACATGAAGTTTTTAATCCCAACACAACCTGTAAATTATATCAGAAGTAGAACGCTGCTGACGTGGGCGGAGCGACGGCGAGCAGCTTCTTTTAATCCCTGCAACAGAAAGAGAGCGAAGCAAAGAGAAGGCCAAGGAAAGCATGAAGGAAACCCACGACGAACTGGTCTGAGAATCACAGGTACTGGGTTTATGACGCGAGGAGTCCAAATTTAATGATCATAAATAAAGTGTCTGTCAGTGTTTAAATAAAACAGTGAGTCTTAACACGGTGGAGGCGCTGTCATGGTCTGGTGTACAATCAATCTTTAAATCAGCACAAACATTGTGGAGAACTAAAACAACAAAGTCCATGCTCAATAATCCAGGTATCCAATCCAACATTTTTCAGTCAGGTCATCTGGACAGTTTCTTCTTCTTTTGTTTTTTGTGCTGAAACGTTTCGCCTTCGGTCCGGAAGTCTTCATCCGTCAAGGAAAGAAGTCAATAAAAGAAACTGTCCTGATGACCTGACTGAAAAATGTTGGATTGTATACCTGGATTATTGAGCATAGACTTTGTTGTTTTCAACCAGTTTGACATGACTGTCAACAAGGAAGAGGGGCGTACCAAAGAGACCATCTTATCACAAGCAGAACTGGTTTGTTCCACTTTGGAGTAAGCTGTTGGAGGAAGAATCAGTTTTGTTGTGTGTTTCCTTGACTGATGAAGCCTTCTGGATGGAAGGCGAAACGGACCTGACTGAAAAATGTTGGACTGTGGAGAACTCTTAAATAGCAACAGATTCATCTCCGTCTGACAAACATCTCAACACGTCTAAAGTCTAAAAACACACCTGGATAGAAACAACAAAACGTGATTTAACCTTTGTTGTTGTTGTTATCTACCTGGATGACTGAGCTTACAAACCTTTTTTACACCTGGATAAAACTGAACTAAAGCAGCAGAGAGGAAACAAAAAGAGAAAATGTCCAAAGATCATCTCAAAGAACTGCTTCTACAGAAGAAACTGAACAACTTCTACACGGAGTCATTTCAGCGCTCGTCTCATGTACAGTATTTCATTAATTTGTCTGGTTTTGTAAATTACTTTTCATTTTTATAGACAAAATAAAAACTTGAGGTCTTCTGTCAGGAAACCGAAACTGAAAATATTTGTTGAAGCGTCCAGTTTTCTGTAAAAGTTCCGGCTCTACTGACCCAGAGGAACCCGCCGGGGCTGAAAGTAACGCGCATAAAGTTTATTAAAAAAGAAACAGATAAAATGTAAATGTTCCGTTCGGACCCTGAACGCCTCACCGCGGCTGTTAGCATCGACAGCTAACGCGGCTAACGGAGCTAACAGAACCCCCGAGCCGTTGGGTCCAAACAATCCCAGAACCGGAACCAGAACGGCTCCACGCTGCCGCAGGACCCACCGGTCACCTTCCAGCTAACGGCGGCCGAGAGCTGCCATCATTCGAGCCTGACAGAGCGACTGCGTCGGCGGGGAAACACTCACCAAGTGTCCCCAGCTTGGAGCTCACTCTCCCGCAGCAGAGACTCGATCTCCCGCCGCTGGGTCTCCAGCCCCGGGGGCTCCGCCACGGAACAGCGGCTGTTGGCCGTCATGCCGCCGGATCAGTCACTCATAAAGGTCGAAGGCGCAGCGGGAATCGAACGGAGCCAGGAAGCGAAAGGCAGAAGTGAGCCGCCGCATCGATGAGCCGATAAACGGGTTGTGTTTGCGGAAGAAGGAACTGTTTGGATCCGGACGGCGGTGAC
The DNA here is from genome assembly GCF_014905685.2 of Nematolebias whitei. NCBI lineage: Eukaryota > Metazoa > Chordata > Actinopteri > Cyprinodontiformes > Rivulidae > Nematolebias > Nematolebias whitei. Next base: position 8,445 of record NW_023619555.1, read on the forward strand.
GCTTCCTGAGCGCCTCCTCTGCAGTTCCTCCTCCCGGCCGCAGGGGGCGCACCTCCCCTGAACTACTGCGACGGCTGAAGCTGAAATGCAGGTACGCACTGAACGTAAACAAAGCGGATTTGACTTCAACAGGTCTGAGTTCACACGGACCAGTCGGTGAAACTGAAATATGGAGCACTGACTGGACGTTCTGTCTAAATAATTATTGTCCGTTAGATGTTTCTTCAGCAGGGACATCATAAAATGAAATAAACTTAGCCTTGAATCAGACTTTTGCTTTTTTTAGGTATTACTTTTAGCTTTTTTTTTATTTTTTTTATTAAGCATTTAGCTAACTCTAGTTCCTCTTCTTTTTTATCACATTTCACTTTTAGCTATAGCCTTTTACTTCATTTAGCTTTTAACTAGTCTTTTTTTGCCTTTAGCTAACCGTTTACAACATTTAGCTTTTACGTAAGCTTTTATCACTTTTAGCTAGTCTTTAGCTGCTTTTGGCTAGCCTTTTATTTTTTTAGATAATATTTTGTTACATTTAGCTTAACTCTGTGTTTTGCATCTTTTAACTTTAGCAACTCAGCAGTCTTCAGCTGATTTCAGCAGCCATTCAGCTGATCTAAGCAGTCATTCAGCTAATTTCAGCAGTCATTCAGCAGATTTACACAGTCATTCAGCTCATTTC
>NW_023619556.1:0-9122 GCF_014905685.2 Nematolebias whitei
GGGGGCATGGCATGGAAAAGTTTGGGAACCCCTGGCTTAGACAACCATCACTCAGTCTGTGCCACACGTTTTTGTCTCCTTCCAGCTGAAGCAGCATCGACCAATCACGTCTTGTCACATGTACACATTAAGCCAATAACACGCTCAGCAGATGTTTTCAGACACGCCCACAACAGACAGGAACTTATGAATTTTGTTAGACAAAGTTGTCGAAACCTATTTTAGTGGAAGATAATTCAGCTAACATTTTCCAAAGTTAGCGAAAACGCTAATCCGCTAAATGAAAAATTAGTTTGGCTACTAGCTGTTAGCGGATTAGCAGGCCCTTGTCCACCACAGATTATGAAAACGTAACTTTTTTGGACTTCCTCACGTTATGAGCTGCTGTGGAGGTTCAGAGCTTCCATTTAAACAAAGCAGACAGAGGACTGTGTGTGAAAAAAGTTGGTGCAATTTTAGTTTCTTTAAAAATGATAGTTCTGACTTGTTTTAAAGTAACATTTTGTGGACAAGTTATGAGCATTCTTTTTTTTTTAAGTAACATCAATGTCTAACAGTTAAACATTTAGTTGTTGTCCACACGGGGACGGTTTTTGTGAATATGCATAAGGTGTTTTTTTTTTTAAGCTCGCGTCTACATGAAAACAACCTTGTAGAACCCCTAAAACAGTAGTTTTGGAAAAAGGGTTTGAGTTTTCATATAGACGGCAAAAAAAAACCAAAAAAAAAAACCTTTTGAATGCTATGATGTTGTAGCCTCACCTCTAATTAACCCACAACCAAAGGATGCCCTCTTTTCTTTGTTTACATGTCGTACCAGCAAGCTTGTTGTGCATGCTGGTTTCCTGTTGTGTTTTTTTCATGACACACAGACATTGCTCGGTTACTACAGCGTTTTATGTTGTTTTCTCTAACCCCGTTTGGATAAAGACATTTCTAGCAATGGTGCTGTGTTTACGAAGATTATTTTTTTTTTTTAGAAATTATAAAGAAAAAGATTGTTTTGGAAAAACTGTGTTTCCATGTGGACAAGGCCTTAATGCTTAATGTTCTTAAAACTTGCTAAAGCCACATTACAAAACAACCAAACATCAATGTTCAAGAAAGACCCAACATCTCAAAAATCAAAGCTCAGCTGTGTGTTTCTGGACCCAAGACACATGTAAATACTCTGCGTCACTTCTCACTCGTTATGTCTGTGTAATTTATCTTTATCTCTTCAGCATAACAAAATATGTTGCATTTTCAAGAAAGAGCACAGAGTTGGACACATTGTTCTGCGTGGATAAAATTAGGAAAAGTCAACCTCTGTTCTCTGAAAGTTGCCATAAGCGATTCTAGGAAATGCAGGAAATCAGTTATTGACGGGGGAGAAGTCGGCTAACACAGTAAACAACACTTCATCACGCAGAAACTCCAGAGTTGCATTTAATGTCACGGATTGATGAAGCACAGCAGAGCTCGAGTAACTAAAGGTAGAGTTTTGCATTATTGTAGAGCACAGGTAACACTGCTAATATCAAAATAAAACCAGGCGTGGAAACGTCCCACTGCAGCGGTTACTGTTACTGTTGTCATGTTTTTATATAGCTTTCACTTAGGGGAAAGAAATTAACCAGATATGTTAACACATTCTTTAAGAAGACATTGAGCAAGACATTTAATACCAGCAGCGATGAAAGGTGAAAGATCATATTTGTGTTTATGCATGTGTGCATTTGTCTGTCTGTTAGCAACATATCTCATGCACCAAAGGGCAGATCTGAATTAAATTATCAGGATATAATCACTGGATGTACACCTAAAACTGATTAACGTTTGAACTCAATCTGATTCAAGATGGCTGCCACTGCTAATTGATCTTCGCTAACACAAAAATCATTATAACTCTGTCAGTTTTACAGACACTAAGCTAGATTTTGTTGTGGTCGTTGCTACAAATGTCCCACAACTCATATTCTGAGTGTTAACAGATCACACAGGAGCTTTATTTAAAAGTTTGCTATGGAAGATGCTGGGTGCTAGTTTTATTATTGCAAAGACGCTATAGACACTCAGACTGTAGCTGCATTTATGCTGCTGTGGAGGGTGTTTACCTTCAGCTTCAGTAACTAAAGTGCATTTCTAACTTGTCTGGTACAATTTGCTCTGGACCATAAAAAGCTCTGGCGGTGTGTTTAAGCTCATCGTCCCAAAAATAAGCCACTAAAAGCTGTGATTTCCAAACTGGTCGTTAAATCAAAGTTGCACTGGCGCCAAAACTCAAAGGAGACAACAAGAAGACAACAAACATGTGAAGTATAGATTGGACTTTCAAATGAGCGAACTGTTTGAATGCGACGTCTACCAGCGTCGTCCTCCTATCCCCGGAGGGCCTCTCCTCGTTCAATCATTAGCTGTTGATTTGCAAGGGATTTTATTTACATTCTTGAGAGGCATTAATAGTTAGGAGTTTGCTCTCGATGCGGCTGATGTGGTTTTCTGCTGCAGAATGATAATGGCCCCGAGACGCGACTGCGTGCAGGATACCGGACAAACAGAGATGCTCTAATTACACCCAGCCTCCTTTTTTCAAATGGAGAGGATAAAAGCTAATGAATCGCACGCGGGGCCAACACGGGACGGCTAATGAAGAAGAGAGTGAGAGGCACATCGTGAAGTGTTTGCGTGCGTTAGGCATGCTTGAACACTTCTGTGATCTCGTCAGCAGCATGTCTGGGAAAACAACAACTTCGCTGCGTGTTTGCAGAAGCCCGCGTTCGTAGGTGGCTCAGCGAATCGGGGAAGCTCAGAAAGTTTTCACTAATTAATGCTCCAAGGGTCTCAATTGTTATTAATGGTGGTGAGATGGAGGAGGGGAAGCGGTTTAAATCAGGGCACTAATAATTGATTATTGAACTCTACATGCGTACCAGCCACTTTTACCTTCTTTTCTTTTGAATAAATAAATTTAAATGGTTAGTTTGGTCAGAAAGAAGTGGAAAAACTTCATGCGGGCTAAGCTAATGACTAGCCCATTTGATCAAAAGTGCCACTTCAACCCGATCGCTAAACAAAATGTGTCCAGAGCTGCAAAACCTGCTATAACTGTGATTATCAACTGGTGGCTCATGGGCCACTTCAAGTTTGCTGGAAGGGTTTTTCTGACCAGTGGGGATGACTTGATAAAGCTAAAATTAAATAATGCATTTGAACACATATTGATATTTTTAAATTTTAGGACAAAAGAAAATACCATATTAAGGTAAAAAAGGAAAAAATATACAGTTCATCGACATTTGCAAAAACAAAACACTGAAGGTCCTTTTATTTGTGGAAAAATAATTAGATAAACCACTTTTTGAAATAATAAAGTTTTTTTTTTTAATGAAGTGTGCATAAAAATATGCTATTTTTTGGTTCTGTAACTGTGACGTAATGGATTTTTAATTTAAAAACAAACACTTTAACGTTGGCTAATTATGCTAAAATGTTCTCATTCTTATTTTTCTCAACTTATCTAACGTTTTTCTTCTAAGTAACTTGTACTAAAAGTTTTCCAACAAATCTTTAGTTGAATTGAGTGAAGTTGTCACATTGGCTGGAAATTATACAAATGAAGTAAAACACTCCTTGTATGAGTGGTATCATCCAAACAAACTGTATTTCCTGTGAAAATGCAGTATGAATGCATATTACTGAAGAACTTGTAGAAAAACAGCTGAAATTAGCAACAAAAAAAAAAAAAAGCTGAAGTGTAGATTAAATAAAAAAGTAACCTAAAGTAGCAGAAGAAAGCAGAAAAATACACATTTACTGAGTTACGTTTCAATAAGCAATGAGCAAAAAAAAAAGTAAATTAGTTAAAAATGCTGTAATTAGCAAAAATAGCTGAAAAAGAAAAGGCAGAAAGAAGCTTAAAGTTCCAGAAGGAAGTGGAAAAAGCTGAAATTAGTTTAAAAAAAGTGGAATTAGCTCAAAATTTTTTAAATTAGCATAAAATAGCTAAATAGTATAGTGAAAATAGCAGAAACTAGCAGAAAACACTGCTGAAACGAGCTTAACAAGCTGAAATTAGTATAAAGAAGTTAATTAGCCCGAAAGAAGCAAAAATTAACTAGAAAAATTTGAATTTATCTGAAAACAGCTGAAATTATTAAAAAAAAAAGCTAAAAGGTAACTGAAAAGGTAGAACAAGCTTAAATTAGCATAAAATAGCAGAAAAAACACATTCGCCCAATTTGACTGAAGCAGAAATGAGCACAAAAAAATTTAAATTATCTGAAACAAAATCTGAAATTAGGAAAAAACAGCTAAAAAGTAGCTAAACAGCAGAAAGAAGCTAAAATTACAAGAAGTAAGTGAAGACAGAACACTTTTGGTGAATTAGACTGAATAAAGTTTAAATGAGTGCAAATAGATGTGGAATTAGTTGAAAAAGCTTAAATTAGCATAAAAACCGCTAAATAGTAGCTGAACTAGTAGAAAAAGCTGAAATGCAGAAATAAGCTGAAAGGAGCATAACAAGCTGAAATTAGCAGAACTAAGGTGGAAGAAGCACAAAAATGTTGTAGTTAGCCGAAAGAATTTGAAAAGAGCACAAAACGGCTAAAAAACCCAGCTGAAAGTAGCTGAAAAATGTTTCAATTTGCACAAGGAAGCTGAAAGAAGCTGAAGCAGAACAAAATGTGCAAGGAGCAGTAAAATGTTGCATTTGATGGATGTAAAATGAGCTCAATTCATTTTCTATGAGGAAAAAAATGGCAGAAAAGGCTAAATATTTCAAAAAGCTAAAGTTGCGCCAATAAAAAAAGTAATAGCAGGATTGTCCTGAAAGAGCTGAATGTTTTGATTTATGATTTGTTGAAATAGCTTGAAAACGGTGGGACGAGAGTTAGTTATCTGAATGCTTCAGAAGCGTTCACACAATTACTAAAAATACAGGAAAAACAAACAAACAGCCTTTTCTCTATAAACACCAACAAAGTTAAATCTCATGTTTGTTTTGGTCAAAGCTTCAAAAAGCTACAGATGAGGGACCAAAGGGCCACATGTGGCCCCAGAACCAACCACACATCATGTGCTGAGCATGCTAATGTAGCATTCTTTCATATCGGTGTGTTGTTCCTGAGAGAGAGTAGTAAAGTAAATATGACCCAAATAACTGGCACTCGTTTGGCTAGCCATTAGCTTAGCTTTTTCTTCATATTTTATACTTTATGACTAATGTCACCGCAGAACTATTAGAATCAAACACTTAGAAAGATGACCGGACTGTCCCTTTAACTTTATCTTCTTGTTGTATTTGTCCTGGAGACACAGCGCTGGTGAGAGATTTTACGCTCAGATTGAATTGACCCGAACCCTGGCACATTCTTTTCCCATCTTCAGACCCTGCTGTTCAATCAGCTGGACCTGTTCAGCATTGTCGCCTATAACCCCGGGGTTATTATGTGAATTGAAACTGATTCTGACGGAGCACGCTTTGATATCTGGTTCAGGTGCGAGTGTAGCCTCCACCCTAATCGCAAAACTGAATTTCAAGTCCTGCCACTGTTTCAACCCCACAGTTGAGAAGTTTTGCTGTAATTTAATGAGTAAAAACTCGAGCTCCCTCCTCTGTGGGACAAGTGCTAACTTAGAGGAGACTGTGGTATAAGCCAAAAAAAAATCTGTCTGCTTAGTGTAGGAGGAGGAGGAGGAGAGTAGCTGCTACTGCTGTTTCACCTTGTCTCCTGTTATTTATTAGGTTTCTGTCAAGGCTCAGGCAGTAGGCAGGTGTACATCCCACCTCCCCCTCCTCTCCCTGTCCGGGCCTTATGAGTATTACCAGGGGCAAAATTCTCCATTACTGTCAGTCTGAATCTGTTGCCGTCACATTAGCGCGCGTCATGCAGTCATTAATGCATTAGGCCCTGTTTGAGTGCCAGTTATTTGCATTGGCTTTTACACCATTTGCCCTTGTGCTAAAAGCAGCCTTGGCTCAACCTATTGACCATTTAACTGTTCAATAATGAAGCGATCCTGCAGGAGGAGTTAGGCCCCCGTGGTCCTGCTGAACAGTTCTTATTAGCAAAAGGGAAACATTCGTTCTACATTTGTATGCTGTTATAAGGGGAAGATGAAGCAAAATTTGACTTATTTCCCACCGTGTTTTGAAGACGGAGGCACCCCTCTGGCGTATGACTGCACCACTAACAGCCGTGTACACTATTATCCACCCTTATCCTCCACTTCTTCCTCCCAAAGCACAATGTACCTGATTATGCTCCTATCGGTCACACTCTGGTGCCTATTTGGAGGCTGTTATCTGTTCGCGGTGGAGACTCCTCGGGGGAAGCATACAGCCGATAAGAGACTGTTGTTCTGTAAACAGCCCTCTGACCTCCTCCGGCTGGGTCTGGCTCCTTTTCAAATGGGTGTCTTTTGTATTGGCCCTGAGCTCAAACCACCGCGTGACTGCTTCCCCAGGGGGAGGTTTAATGACAATATTGTACGCTCGGTGCTGCACAGGGTGGTCACTCCGGAGCTGTTAAGAGACAGCGGTGAATATTCGTGGCTTTAAAAGATGCAGGGGCTCAAATTTCTGCAAAATAAATTCTAGATTTTTGTCCTTGAGACAATTAAACTTGCAGGTTTGACTTGAGTCAAGTGCATTAGTTGCTCATTTGCGGATGTTCATATGGTGGCCCTGAGGTTTACATGAACAACATTTGAAAAAAAAAAAAAAGCAATTACATTGCAGAAGTGGTGAAAAAAACGGAAGCCAAACCGGAAGTGGTAAAAAAGCAGAATTACATTTCAGAAAATGCAATTACATTAAGCCAAAGCAGATGTGCTTTTTTTCTTCGGTATGGCATCTGTTTTTTTTCACCACTTTGGTTTGTCCACTTTCGCTTTGGTTTAATGTAATTGTGTTTTTAGAAATGTAATTCCATTTCCCCCCCAACCACTTCTGGTTTGGGGTCTGTGATTTTTGTCACCACTTCTGGTTTGGCGTCCATTATTTTTCACCACTTCTGATTTGACCACTTCTGCTTTGGTTTAATGCAATTGTGTTTTTTGAAATGTAATTCCGTTTTTTTTTTCCACTTCCAGTTTGGACATTTCTGGTTTGGTATCTATAGTTTTTTCACCACTTCTAGTTCGGCGTCCGTTTTTTTTCCCCCACCACTTTCGGTTTGGCCACTTCCGCTTTGGTTTAATGTATTTGTGTTTTTAGACGTTTAATTCTGTCACCTCCTCACTTCCAGTTTGGACACTTCTGGTTTGGTGTCCATGGGTTTTTCACGACTTCCGGTTTGGCCATTTCTGCTTAGGTGTAATGTAATTGTGTTTTTTGAAATGTAATTCAATTTTTTTCATCACTTCCAGTTTGGATACTTCTGGTTTGGCGTCTGTGGTTTTTTTCAACCTCTTCTAGCTTGGCGTCCATTTTTTTCACCACTTTCGGTTTGGCCACTTCCGCTTTAGTTTACTGTAATCGTGTTTTTTGAAATGTAATTCAGCTTTTCCCACCACTTCTGGTTTGGCATCCATGTTTTTTTTTCACCACTTCTGGTTTGGCGTCTGTCCCCCCCCCCCCCACACACACACACTTCTGGTTTGGCCACTTCCACTTTGGTTTAATCTAATTGTGTTTTTGGAAATGTAATTCCGTTTTTTCACCACTTCCAGTTTGGCGTTCGTGTTTTTTAATTTATTTTATTTTTTACTACTTTCGGTTTGGAGTCTGTTTTTTTCTTCTTCACTACTTCTGGTTTGGCCACTTCCGCTTTGGTTTAATGTAGTTGTGTTTGCTGAAATATAATTCTGTTTTTTCAAATGTTCATTTAAACCTCAGGGCCACCATATGTTCAGCACAAGTGATCACTTTCTTTTACATTCCTCGTTAGAGGGTAAAAGGTGCGTTAAAAAGCAGCAGCTATTGGCTATGATGAAGCCACACTATTGTGCGTTTTGGAGCTGAGCACATTTTTTTGTAATTCTAGAATCTGCCGCTGAGACACACAGCTGCAGGGCTGGTGTTAAAGACGGAGCGAATGCAAAACAATAACTGGGAAAGATGATGCTCAGCTTGAAGCTCAGCTCCCACCCTGTAATCAGAGTTTGCCTTGCTAAAGAAATTACAGGGCACAGGAGTCATTAGAAATTCGAGTGAAGCTTTGCTTCGTGAACGGAAACAAAGTTGAAAACGCGTGTTTTTGGAATAATGCTCACTGGAATAAACAATCCGGTGAAAATCTGACAAGTTGATTGTAATGATAGCATGCTGCTGGCCAGAAGAATAATTTCAGCTGAATGGGATTTTAGGGACTCACTGGTATCAAGGGCAGCAAAAAGGAGGAGTAATTAATGTGGAAAATTGTCAAGCTGGTTGTTTTTCTGCAGCAGTATCATCATTTCTGTTACTTTAATGTCACGCAGCGTGACATTTGAACAAGCTACAGTACAATTTGTTTAGGATCTAACCAAATGTTTAGTTATTTTTGTACGTTGCCACAGAAATGGTGTACTGTTTTGCAGGAACACTGTCTCCCTGTTGGAGTTTCACAAAGATACAAACATGTATTCTTCTTTTAAGCCTTTGAACAGTGTTAACTGTTTCCCTGCTGCCATTCCCTCATTTCTAAATGGGACATAAATTATCAAGGACTTCCAGCCTGTGGAGATTTAAAGAGGATATATGAATAATGTCACAATTTTGTATTTGAGAACAGAGATTTTGGTGTCTCAAGACTACAACCAAAACAATAAAACAGTCATTTTCTTTGTGCCGTCTAGGTTCGAAATGATCCCGTTTAAAGTGTTTCATAATTTCAAAAGGAAAGTGAAATTTGTTTGCTTCAAAATAGAGGAAATCCAGCATCCATCATGTTGCATTGACTGAACCTTGGATGTTGACTCACCAGTTTTTGGGGAGTCTAGGGTTTTGATTTGCAATTAGCTGTGAATTACTATAGAAAGCGAAATGTAAACTTTATAAATACCAAAATAAGTTCTGAGTGAAAGGACACTGATTTGTTTCAGGCGGTCCAGTAGAAGGGTTTCTATGGGAGGGACGATTTTCATTTTGATGTCATCTTTTTTTAAGTTTAGTATAATTCTAAATAAAACATTATATATGAATGAGACACTCAAGA
>NW_023619557.1:0-9118 GCF_014905685.2 Nematolebias whitei
AATTTCATTATCTGATGGGTTTATCTGGGGTGAGTATAAAGCTTTATAAAAATCTCTGAAAATGCTGTTTATTCTTTCAGGATAATAAACTGTATTCCCAGTCGAGTCTTTAACACCATGAATAGTTGTTTTTTCCTTATTTATTTCAAGCTGTTTTGCTAGAAAGCTACCTGACTTATTGCTCTGTTCAAAATTTTCTTTTCTGAGTCTTTGTATTAAGAATTGAGTTTTTTTGTTAATAAGTTCATTTAATTCTAATTTTGCTTTACACATTTTATCCAGCATTTCTTCATCTTGAGAGGCTTCTAACAATTTAATGGTTTCTTCTAGTTCCTGAATATGTTTATTTTCTTTTTTCTTCTTCTGTGATGAGAATGAAATTATTTGACCTCTCATCACTGCTTTACCTGCCTCCCAGAGAATAGATGCTGATGTTCCAGGCACGTCATTATACTCCAGATATGAAGCCCACTCTTCTGTAAAATATTTGATAAAATCTACATCTTCAAGCAGTGATGTATTAAATCTCAAGTTTATACTTTTGGGGATTTCTTTTCTGTTTGCTAGATTTAAACAGACAGGAGCATGATCACTGACAGCTATAGGGTGAATCTCAGTGTCCGAGATGTCCGTCAACAACGAGCTGCTGACTAAAAAATAATCCAGACGAGAGTAAGAGTGATGGACAGAAGAGAAGAAAGTATACTCTCTACGGTTCAGGAGAAGAGATCGCCATGCATCACAAAGTCCGTAATCACTCATGTACTGTTTAACTATATTTATGGACTGCCAACTGCGCTGAGTTCCTGCTCTACTACATCTGTCTAATTCTTCATTTAGACCAAAGTTGAGGTCACCTCCAAGTATAAGTAAACAATCCAAGTGATCAGACAATGTTGAGAAAAAATCATGAAAAAAAGAGGTGTCATCTACATTTGGGGCATATATGCTGACAATACACAACTTATAGTTATTTATATAAAGTTTTATTATTAAATATCTACCCTCTGGGTCTGTAACTGTGTCTACTACTGAAAAAATAAAATTTTTGTGTATTAATATTGCCACTCCCCTTTGTCTTGAGTTATAGCAGGAACAAAACACATCAGGGAACTCAGGTGATTTAAGATCATCTGCAGTTGTAGTAGATTTATGAGTCTCTTGTAAAAAGACATCTGCCTGTAATCTTTTAAGCTGGTTTAAAATTCCTAATCTTTTTTGCTGAGTACTGGTTTCATTGACATTCCAAGTCACAAACCTTAACGTGCCCATAGTTGTGCGTGAGTAGTTAAAGTTGACCAGCGCATGTCACCATAGAGACAAACAGATCCAACTAAAATCACAGTTATTGCTTGAGACTGTTTAGATGTTTAGAAACACACTGTGATGTTTGAAGTGGAAAGATACAAGAACATTGAGTAGAAGCTGGGTGTGAGAGAAGTTGAAAGATATAAAGTTCTCTGGTGTGTGTGAGTGTGTGCGCACCTGTGTGTGTGTTTTGGTGTGCTTGTGTGTAAATGTTTGTTGGTAAAGAAGAGAAAAAGAATGATGAAGTGATGTGGTAACAGATCAACGTAAAAGAGAAAATAGTAAAAAAAAAAATTAAAAAAATAAAATAAAATAAAAAGGAAAAGAGAGGAAAAAAAAACAAACAAACCAAAAAATTAATAAATAAATAAATAACTAAAATAGCTGTGACACCGTTCACCTCCACCAGTGCAGACACCTTACCGAGCTGTGCTTTACATTTTCTTTACAAATGCAAGTTAATTTACCTCCAGTGTTACAAGCGTTAAACCAGGACTGCTCAACTAAACTGCCCAGGGGGCCACAGTTACTGAGAGCCAAGCGCTCAGGGTTCAGATATCCACTAGTTCTTATCATTAAGTTACTTTGTTTTATAGTTAAAACTCTAGTTTCGTTTTAAGAGTGAACCCATTGGTGGACCGTACTTAGCTCACCTGTGGGCCTGACTTGGCCCGCGGGCCGTCAGTTGAACAGCCTGCTTCAAACTAACCTGTTGTTCCTTTTAATAAAGCCACGGAGTGACATCCCGTTCCCTGAACAACTGACCATTAATATAAAGTTTGTCTACAGCAACCGCAGCTCTGACGCCCTCAGACATGTATTTCTTCCTGATTGGAAACAAAACTCGACTCCGATCGAGGATCTCTTCAGGAAATTGATCGTTCACACTGAAGTCCGTCCCACGCAGCTCTCTGCCCCGACCTCTGACCTGCTCTTTTTGTTTAGTGCTCAAATTTAGCTATAATTGGCCGAGGTCGCCTGTTATCGGGCTTCTTACCTCCGAGCCGGTGAACACGATGGAATGTGATGTTTTTTACCGTGTCACTTGGGAGTTTCAGCTGATGTTGAATAAACTCACGGATCGTAACTTCAGTGTCCTCCTCTGCTCGTTCTGGGATCCCTGAGAAGACAAGATTGTCCCGCATGCTCCGAGCTTGAATATCCAGGATGGACTCCTTCATTTTCCTGTTTTCTCCGGTCAGCTGCGACATCTTCTCATGAGTTCTTTAACGTTACCCCTCAGAGTTTGGTTCTCTGCAGTGAGCGACACCACCTGAGCTTGGCTGAACTCCAGAGACTCCCTCAGTGCTTGGAACTCCTTGTGGAGAACCTCCACCAGGGCCAGCCGGGCATCTAAGCTGGTTAGCTTCTTGTCTATAGAGCCCAGGACATCAGTGAAGCTTTTCTCTGGAGAGGTGGACGTGCTGGTTGAGCTCTCCGAACGCGTGTGTTTAGGAGTTGGTGTGGCCGTGGATGCTGTGTTTTTTTGTGGTTTACCCATCACGATGTTTTCAAAACACTCATCCATGTAATTCTCCAGACTGTCCAAGGTTTCCTCGTCCAGTTTTGGTTTATTGAAACAATATGTAGAGGTTATTATTAACAATATTTATTATGCTTGATTTTAATATATTGGCTTGTTTTACCTGAGTTGAATCGTTTTGTTTAGCAGTATCCTGCCATGTTACTCACGCAGCACAGCTCTCTCCTGTGACCTCAGCAGCTCATCACCAGGTACTTGCACATTTAGACGTGGTTAAGCTTCTTTCATCTTAATTGTGCAAACATTTTAAACAAAATTCAGCTATTTCGTCTAATTTCAGCTGTTGTTTCAGCTGTTTTGTGCTCCTTTCAGCCTGATTAATCTAACAAACATTTTTGTGCTTCTTCAAACTTATTTATGCTCCTTTCAGCTTCCCACATAGCAGACTGACCTGGCCCGGATCTGGCATTCTGCTGGCACAGCCGGCAAACTTCTGGCATGGCAAATTGGATATCAACCAGACACGGGCCAGGTCTGGCAATGATGGCACGGTTCACATGAGGCGTGCCACAACTGAGCCAGTGATGGTTTAGCTTGATGTGGGCCACATCTGTTCATGCCAAATACGGGCCAGTTATGGAAGTAGCTATGTCACCCATGTGACAATTATCAATTCATCTTCTCATAAGTCGAAAAGTGATGAAAATATTAAGAAATATGTATATGTTTACCAGGTGAAAGGACTTTTAGCCAAAAGAAATGGTTTAACGACGTAATACCTCAACATTTAATAAAGTTTTCGAAGAAATCACATTGGCATCTGCCCTCCACCAGAGATTATGAATCATTAACTCATTTTATTAAGTTTATATATATATATCTATATATATATACATATATGTATATATATATATTATAATTAGTATTTTTGATAATATTTTCAACTTAATCAACCGTTGTTTTTTGTGTATCAAATTTGTAAATTTTGTAAATGTTAATTGTATTTGTAAATGTTATTCCAACCTTTCATTATTTAAAAATATTTATTAAATGCTTTTTGTTGTTGTTGTTTTAGTCATAATTCTAATGTGTAAATGAGTTTAAGATAGCCGTTTGCCACATAGATGTTTACTGCACGTTTGCGTCTGTCAGCCACCGTAGAAATGACCCGCCACAAATCCCTCATACCGGAACAATATAGGAAGTAGTTAGAAAATAAGATTGACCTCCTTTGTACAATGTTTTTGTGTAGACACAAATGTCCTGTTTTCATTTTGAAGGTTTCCCAAAGAACAAGATGTGAGGAAGAGGAGGAAGTATCTTTGAGGAGGATTCATCTGAGCAAGTTTGTTGGAACGAACTGTCATGTTTTTAAATCCTCTCAGACGTAAATAGAGAAGCTGGCACCTGTTTCCTCCCATCTCGCCTAAACATTTCTCTTGTCTGTTTCAAAAACATTTTTCTGTCTGTTCCAAAACATCGAACTGTTTTTCTGACTTCTAATAACCTCTTACGTCACTAAGACCACACCCCTGTTGGTTCGTTTCGACCAATCAGGAAGTTCTCAGAGGAACCGGAACTGACCTCTTTAAAAGGGTCAACACTTCCTAGTTCCAAGTAGAATGCGGAACGCAGAACAACGGGAACTAAGCTGAACAATGTTCCAGAGAGAACCAGAGTTCCAGAGAAGTTGCTAATGGAATGATCAGAGTCCGTCGATGCCACGACGTCTCGCTGTGGCGCTACCCGACGGAAGCTCTGAACAATGAGGAAGTCTGTTCAGGGATGATCTCACGACTCCTGAGATCTCTGCTATCCTTACGGAGATGCTGGAAAGCGTTGAAAGAGAACTCTACACCGAGGCCGAACTATCGTCTGCAAAGGTAAAGAGTCGATCTTCAACTGCGAAGTGTACCGTGGGTTAAGCTGGGTCCAAAGGAGAGTGTCGTTTCTGGTTATAATAGACATATTCCCTCATCCATCTTTCCCTCTCCATTTAAACTCCTTCATTTCCCATCTTTAAAACTCTTCTATCTTGCCAGTAAATCATCCAGATATTTCCTGTAATGTCTGTTGGTTTAAAAGCTGCAAGAGATACCATGGCCGTATGGTTTTCTAATTGTAAAGCTCATCAATTAAGCTTGTTATTGTAATCAGTTTTGCCAAATTATTGTAAATGTGTGATGTGTTTTAAATCGTTTTTAATTAAACGGCTCACTGTTGTTGGTGAGTCAGAAATTAAAACACGTTTCCGTCCACATTTAATCATTCAAGGCACGATATTACTCAGTCCAGAAAAATTAAAGAATCGGTTTAAATTATGAATTTTATCTGACAGATATATGTTCATTACATGAGTCACAAGGTGAGACACCTCCATGTGTTTCTATGAACAGGTGTAGTGAGATAGGGTCGGTTAGCTTCACTACAATCAATATTTAATGACGGGTTCTCTCTTTTTCGAGCTATATGACAGATATGTGACAGAGATACTGTGTGGGAGATGGTCTAACAACCAGTGACATGAGACGTTAATTTTCTTTGACCCATCAAAATGAATGTGGTCATTTATTAACAGAATCAAAGTTTAACATCAAACATTGTACACTTGATTATTCTGATTGAACGCAATAACACAGCTTAATTAATGAGCTTTACAATGAGAAATCATACGGCCATGATTTCTCACTTGCAACTAAAATACAACAGACATTTATGAAAATATCTGGATTAATTACTGGCAAGATAGAAGAGTTTTAAAGATGGGAAATGAAGGAGTTTAAATGGAGATGAAAAAGATGGATGAAGATGTAGGTCTATAGACCAGAACGACACGCTCCTTTGAAGCGCAGTTCGCCCGCGGTACACTGGTAGTGAAGTTCATGACTCTTTACCTTTGGCGGAGGATGAATCAGCGACGGTCAAGAAGTCCTTGGTACGCTACCTTTCAGCGTCTCCTCAGGGCGGCTGCGACTCGGCAGAAGTCGTGAGAACTAGTTCCACAGAACAAACCTCCTCAGAAGTTATGAAGTTTTCACCGGGTGGAGTCACAGCGAGGCATCGTGGCTCCTACAGGAACTCCAGCCGAACTTCATCAGTATCAGAAGAACTTAACGGGACTCTGAGAAGACTCAGAGGAACTCAGAACTTCTGTTCTCTCCCAGAACTCCGGTTCATGTCTCAGAACTTTTCCTGTTCGGTTCTGCTCTCAGAACTCTGGTTCATGTCTCAGAACTTTTCCTGTTCGGTTCTACTCTTAGAACTGACTGGAACTAGGAAGTGTCGACATTTAAAGAGTTCTGTTTCCGGTTCATTTGAGAAGTCCTGATTGGTTGAAAGAACCAACAGGGGTGTGGTTTTAGTGACGTAAGAGGTTACTACAAGTCAGAAAAACAGTGAGATGTTTTTGGAAGAGACAGAGAAATGTTTTTGGAACAGACAGAGAAATGTTTAGGCGAGATGACAGACCACAGGTGCCAGCTTCTTATTTCTGTCTGATAGGTTTAAAAACATGACAGTTCGTTCCAATAAACTTGTTTGCGACTGTCTCCGACTTTTGACCAACATCACTCCTTCTCATTTCAGACAGAAGATCAAAAAATGCGTAATTACTCTGTAACAGACATTAACTTGATTTCTACTTTGAATGAGGATTAAAAAATCATTAATACTGTTTCACAGTTGATTTAAAATGAGTAGTTCACTTCAACATTTAAAATGATTTGAACTAAACACACTTTTGGATTATCAAGACATTTGTAAAAATAGTAATGATAATATAAAAAAGAGAGTGTTCTTTCAATTGATTAGTGCAGGACACACTTAGAAAGTCTCTGGATGAGCTTAATTTGTATTTCTGGACTCAAATCAATGAAATAACAGTTCCTGTCCCATGAAGGTCCTCAGGGTCAGGTTTTGACCTGAGGCTTAGTTCACTACACAGGGTTTAATTTACCCATTGATTGTTGTTGTTAAGCACTTTGATAACAGGTTCTGTTTTACATGTGCTCTATAAATAAAGTTGACTTGACTTTGTAAGGGTCCCACTGCCTGCAGCCTGCCTTGCTGATGGCCGCTGATTACCAACACCTGGCGGTCATCAGCCTGATGAGCCTCTCCATCTACTTAAGGCTGCAGTCCGATGTGACTCATCGCTGGAGCATATCACCTCTTATGGTATAGTACTGTTGTGAGGCAAATGTCTTGGTGAAAAGAATTTGTTCACCTTTGCTCTTTTTTCCAGTTTCCTGGTTCCTCGTGCTTTTTGGATTCCCTCGTGACCTGACCTGGATCCCTCGGCCTGTCAGGTATCCCTCGTGCCTCTTTGCCTCCAGTTGCCAGCCTTCCTCGTTTCCCTTTGGACCCTTGTTGGATTTCTCTCTGCTGCTCGCTCTCCCTGGACTGAAGGACCAGCTCACCTCCTCGGGCCTTGGACTGTAAGAACAAATGCTCATTAAACAAACCACTCTGGTCTTCCTCGTTGGACAACTATTAAACCTGTCGTCCCTCTTTCCAGGAGCCTCTGAGAAGCAGCTTGTGGACGCTTTAAATTGACTGTACATAATAAACACTGTTCTTTTGTATTTCCCCTGTGTCTGCCTCATTCTGGGTCTCATATCATCTGGGTTCCCGACGCAATCGTAACAGAAATGCTCCAGCCAAAACAGACCCAGAATGAGACCAAGAGCGAGCAGACACCCCCCGGTCCCGCGGAGGAGCGGATCGACAGGATGGACAAAGTTATTCATCAGGTGCTGACTCACCAGACAATGGTCCAGTCCAACCTTCAGGAGCTCGGAGGTATGATTTATTCCATTAAACGTCAGCTGCAAGCTTCTGCCTCCTCAGCTCCAGTCGTTCCGCCAGCCCCCGTGGCTCTTGGTCCCACTCCTCCTGTTCAACAAATATTCGTTAAACCATCTGAGTTCTTCACCGGAGACCCTGACCAATGTGGCGGCTTCTTGCTCCAGTGCCGACTCGCCTTCGAGGGGGCTCCCTCCCAGTTCTCATCGGACACGGCCAAAATCACCTTCTTCGTAAGCCAAGTCAAAGGTAACGCTCTCCGGTGGGCTCACTCGTTCCTCTTGGGTCATGATAACCCCTCTGCTTCCTATGAACTTTTCCTTCGCGAGTTTTGCAGGATTTTTGACCGTCCCCTGCAGGCTTCGAATGCCGCCAAGCGGTTGTTGAATTTACGACAGGGCCGTCGTAATGCCTCGGAGTTCGCTCTGGAGTTTCGGATCCTTGCTGCCCAAACAGGATGGGACGAGCCCGCCCTCCAAGGTATTTTCCTTAACGCTCTGTCTGATTTTCTCAAAGACCAGCTGGCCACGCGAGATGAACCCGAGACTTTCGACAAACTGATAGACCTTGCCATCTCAATCGATGACCGTTTCCGGGAGAGAAGGAGAGAGGCAAACTACAATTCCCATCGGCCCTCGACTTCCGGGTTTTCGACTTCTCCAGGTGAGCCCAAGCATGCACCTCAGCACTACGTATCCCATAATCCTTCCACTTCCGGGTTTACGACCCCTCGCTATGAGTCCATTTCACCAAAACAATCCCCTGTGAACTACAACTCCCAGTCTTCCTTGCTTCCTGGTCACAGCCAATCATCTTCTCTTCCCTCACAGGATCGCTCCCCCGAGCCTATGCAGGTGGGGTGCGCACGGCTGACTCCTGCAGAGAGACAGCGGCGTGTATCTGCCCGTCTCTGCATTTATTGTGGTAATCCCGGTCATTTTCTGCCCCACTGTCCGTTTCGGGGAAACGAGAACTTCCACCAGTAAAGCGGGAGTTACTGGTGGGAATGTCTGCGTTAACCTCCCCATTCAAACTGTTACTTCCCATGGTCATTCAGACACAGAACCGTCGTTTCTCATTCTCTGCTCTCATCGATTCAGGTGCTGAACAAAACTTGATCAGCGCCGATTTAGTTAAAGAATATTCTCTACCCACTCGCGAGATTCCGTCAATTTCTGTCGCCGGCTTAACCGGAGACACGTTGACCCGTATTAATTTAAAGACCACCGAGTTACATGTCATTATCTCGGGAAATCATCATGAGATGACAGATTTCTTTATATTCAATTCTCGTACACCCCAAGTAATTTTAGGTTTCCCCTGGCTTCGTAATCATAACCCAGTTATTAACTGGGAGCGTGGCTGTATTGATAAATGGAGCGACAAGTGCCTCAGCAACTGTCTGCGCTCCGCCGTTAAAGAGTTCCCTTGAGACATGCCTCCTCTAGAGGAGATCGACCTTACCTTGGTCCCTGCTGAATACCGTGACCTGGCGGCCGTCTTTAGTAAACAACGCGCCTTGTC